>NC_061107.1:123942910-123961944 GCF_015104395.2 Macrobrachium nipponense
TAGCGGCAGCCTACTGCCAAACACAAGAGATAAGCAGAATCAGGACAGCCCATCTTCGGGAGGCTTCCAAAAACTGCAAAATGGTATGCAGACACCACAACTCAACCACACAGCATACCGAAGAACATGACGCGAGCACTAGCGATAATAATACACAGGCTAAGGTTCGGATACCAATGCACATGGCAAAAAATAGAGAACAACCCTAAACCATGTAAATACTGCGAAACAAATACAGAAGAACCACTGGAACACTATAGATTACACCGCCCAGAAACACAACAACTAAGACAAAGTCATGAAGGAGACGAACAATCAGTCACTCAAATAACAAGACATATCCTAAACAACACCCAACAGCTTGCAGGCTTCCTATGCTCCTACCCACCACCAAGGTAGGTGCAAGACACTGTCCTGAATAGCAAAACATGGTGTCATCAGTCAAGACTCCTCACACCTCCCAACACCTTTATCCACTCACATACAAACCATAAAACACAGAACAACAAACCATCCACCCAGTGCATGACTGACACAAAGACTCGCCAACATCAACCTTCATCACCCAACATCCAGAAGCGAAGCCCCGACTCTGACATCCTCCATCACTCCCTCACCTCATGCACAGCATTCCTTTCAGCCTCACGCATCAACAACACACACTACCTCCCACTCGGAATAGGAATGGAATAAGGAAATGTTTACGGACCTCACAAGCTAACTAATTAGCAATCTTTTTCTCAGACTCATACCCTTCCTTCTTCCCATCTGTTGGCCTCTCTGACTTGCCAACACACTACTATTGCGCTTTTCCTACCACTGAAGGGCACCTTAGGGTTTAAAAAGGTTGGGCAACCTTACCCATCAAATGTTTCTTTCCAATATCACACTCATCAACTCACGCATTATCACCAAATAAAGGACCATATCCTACCATTACCACTTTCTCACCATCCTTAATTACGGGCTGCTCTGTGAGCAAGAGCCCATGCTGACACAAGGTCAGCTTAATCAAAAACAACAACAAGCAAGAGCCCGTGCTGGCATAAGGCCAGCTTAATCTCAGACAACATAATATTTTTACGGGCTGATCTGTGAGCAAGAGCCCATGCTGGCATAAGGCCAGCTTAATCTTCAACAACAACCAATAAAATCAGTTCTCTCGCTCTCCTGTATTACTGTGACCTCACAATACCATCGTGGCCGGAGCTGCTGAATTTTGTAAATATTTGGATATAAGTGCAGTACTGAGAGTAGGTATATTTTTCTGATAAAATTTGTAAATTAACATCATAGTTCTTTCGTCCTTGTGTACTGGCTGGTGACTTTCCTTGTAGGTAAATCTATTGCCCCCGTAACATCGGGCCAGCGAACCGGTCCCTAAACAGTAGCCGAAGAAACTTCGCGACACTGGTGGTGCAGGAAGCAGGATGCAAGAACAGAGAAGAAGAATGTCTGTTTTCGTTGTAAACAAAACTCGTTACTCGTAACTGTGTCCGTGTGGCAAGTCGACCAGAAACCAAGAGTATTGGGCACGTTTTCCATTAGTTTGATTTGGATTTGATAGCCAAAATTTACCTCACAATTTTAAGAAGAATGAAGTTAATAACCCACAACATGCTAACAAGTAAAGCCTTAAAGAATGTAAAGGAAGGGTTTCCATTACGTATCCAGGTAAGACCCAGTTAGCTTACCTAGCATGCAGACGGAACGTCGGCATTGCAGACTACCTACTAAACTAGAATAGTCTAGCTAGGATAGAAGAGCTACGTAATTTAGAAACGCAAACACTAGCGAATTCATAGCTAATCATTTTAGGCCATTCTGTACGTGGGTTAACTAGGTAGGTAGGTAGCCTATGCACTACTTTTTGAGATACCTAGGTAGTCCCGAGGCATAGGTTAGGCTACCTAGTAGGGGGAAACATCAGTACAGGCCAACCCTCATCACGGTAGACGGGTCTTATTCACTCGATATTTAATTGGTGAAACATGAATACAATTGCAACTCTAAGCATACCATTTAAAAGACTGAAGTTTCGCGTCAACATATTGTGATACTATGAAAGCCCCATACGAACTAAAATAAGCATGTGAGCTCTTCGTAAAATATGTTTTCAAGGCAGTTTTGAAATCCAATATGGCGGCTACGTTTTTCATGGACGGTTCTCATCAGTGACGGACACCATCTTTCCCCAGCCTTCCCAGCACTCATTTGAACAATGTTAGCGTATGTATGTAACGTTTATTGATCTTACTCAAGATTGCAGTTGTAATCAGCACAATAAAACAACATTTTGTTGCCTATATTAGTGAAAGTATGAAACTTGTTATTCCCGGGGTTATGGTTGGAAACTGAACTTCATTTCTTACCTTGTAATCGGGGAGCGTTTTTATCCTTACTGCCATCACAACTGAAACTCCACAGTGCTTATTTGATTGTTTATTATACACATTTTGGTCTCAGTTCACTCCACATTGCACTTTAAACCCGTTGCTGTTCCTGGTTTCTAAGCGCGCGCGCCATAAACACAATTACAAACAGCAGACGACGACAGAACGACGAAACCTGCAAAGTTTTGTTATTTCCCTAAACCTGTTTAATGTTTACGTTATTTAGTTTAAATTTACATTGTTATTTAAAAATTTTGATTTAATTCATGTATATTATCCCTTTTTTGCAACCAAATTACCCCGAAAAATTACAGATATTTCTAACGTAGATAAAATCAAATGTTTCTAACGTTTTCGTACATCTGGCTGCCGAAAACCATAGAGGAACGAATACGGAAAAGTGCATAGAGGAACGACTACGTTTTTTTTTTTTTTGCTTTTTTGTTTTTGCTAGCACTTTTCATTGATTTCATCTTTATTAGTATTTTTGAATTTCTTTTTTAAATAATCGTATGCCAGAAATAAATGTAACCTTTAATGTTTGCATGCTAAGAATGGCAAAATCATCGTTGCCACATTAGTGGAGGCTTCACACATACGCCGTTCCATTATTATAAACTGTTTCCATGAATTCTAGTTGTCATAGTAATGCAATAATGATAAAATTGCTATGAGGAGACATGTCTGCCAAATTTTCAAAACAACTTTACACTTGTGTGACAGACCTTTGAATGGTTTTCGAGACAAACCCTGAGGCTATAATTATTGGATTATAGGGATTTTCATTTCCAGGTATTTTAATGTCCCTTCCTATTCCGTCCTCTCTCTCTCTCTCTCTCTCTCTCTCTCTCTCTCTCTCTTCTCTCTCTCTCTCTCTCTCTTCTCTCATTTTTTAAATTTTACATACCTATGTCCTGCTTAACTATTTTGCGAGCACTAGTAGATGCACCTACATTCATCATTACGACTGAATTAAAAACTTGAAAGTATTTAATTAATGCTATACAAGTATGAAATATATTTTCTTGTTCATTTTTCGAATTACGATAAAAGAAACACAGAGAGAGAGAGAGAGAGAGAGAGAGAGAGAGAGAGAGAGAGAGAGAGAGAGAGAGAGAGAGAGAGAGAGTTGAGTGGATCAGTGTATAAATATATCGGTCAATGGGCAGGTAACAACCGAGTGAATCGTTAGATATATCCACCAATGTAAACTACTATTATTAGATAGATAGATGGAAAAATCATAGAAAATAAGTTTAAACTGCAACAACTTTCAGAGAGAGAGAAGGGAAGGTGAAGGAAGGAAGAAGGACAGGGGTGGCGGTGGAGGTGGGGGGAGAGGGTAGGTGGAGCTGTTTACTGGTGTGTTCCTATCCATTTCTGGATAATGGAGTTTTGGTCTATTAGACAAGGACAAGTGTAGTTATTCTTTACGATTAGTGATTCACGATACCCTTATAAATTACGGCACTGGGGGTAATGCACTAAAGAAAAATCTCGCTCTGTTACGAGTGTTCGTTACAGAAATAGGTATTGCCCAAAAACGTGCTTGCACTGTCTCTGAAACCCATAGTAGACATGCTGCTTAGTTGTCAATCAAGTTTTTATAACCAAGTATTTTTTACAAGCTAGCTATTGAATAAATTTGTATTTTTCTCAGTCAAACATATGCCCCTCAATGCTAACTTTCCTAAACTTTTAACGACTTTCTGGTCATTGCAAATTCGGCCCCATAATTTCTTATGGTGCGAAAACAGACAGAGGCCCATGGACCGAAAACGATTGCGTCACACTACGGCGATAATCCAGCAGTAAAACATCTTCATATATCCAAAAAGTAAATAATAAAGATTATATATGCGCATTACGATTATAACAATTACATGTATAGCTGATAACAATCTGCACGAATAACTGGTAAACTGTTCTGCAATGACAGTTGAGTATAGCAATTATTTACAATAGGTACGAAAGTCAAGATGTCGTGACGTCATAATACAGAACTTGAAAGAACGTTCTAATTCAGAAAAATAATTACTTAAATTTGAGTCAGAGTCGAGTTACTTTTTCAATAACGAATATTTTCAAATTAATCATCATAAATATGTAAAATATTGATGTTTTACTACTTATTTAAAAATTAGCCAAGAGCACGCTTCTCGTCAACTCTTCTACCCCAACAGCTGTTTACGCCTGGCTTGTTGTTGATGAGAATCGTGTTTCGATTGTTGTGATAAAAGTGCTCCAGCGTCTGTGGGTACAAGTGGTGTGCGGATTTATCACAGGAAATGGTTAGTTTATTGACACAAGCTACTCCGTAAACATCGATGATGGCGTCAATCTTCTAAATACCTCGAGTTGTAAGTAAAAATGTTGAACGCGTTTTGGTGAGGTTTCCACTACGTTTGAGACCGTTTTCAGTACCCTCTGTTTGTTTAATCTGTTTAAAATCTTAAAATTTGGCCTTAATTTCTAACTTTGGGGAAAATACTTACTTCGAAAGGAGAGTAGAGGTCTTTAGCTCCGTTTCTCACCAACAACAAGTCGCGACTGATGCCCATCTCGGGTGTCAGGACGCGTTATAATGTTACTTTTTCGGAGGGTGGCTTGCATTGATGGTAGCTGGCCTGCGTGGCCTGCTGTGATGATCTACCCTATAGTAGGGTACAAGGGGGAAACACTGCATTGGATCCATCGTCATCGCTTGGATCAGCCTTATTCACTCGATATTTAATTGGTGAAACAAGAAGACAATTTACATCTTTAAGCATACTAGCCTATTCAAAAGATTGAAGCTTCTTCAATATAGGGTAAAATATCACAGCAGGCCACCTACAATCAACGCTAGCCACCCTCCGAAAAAGTACATTATAACGCGTCCTGACACCGGAGATGGGCATCAGTCGCGACTTCTTGTTGGTGAAAAACGGAGCTAAAGACCTCTACTCTCCTTTCGAAGTAAGTATTTTCTCCAAAGTTAGAAATTAAGGCCAAATTTTAAGATTTAAACAGAGGGCACTGAAAAGGGTGGCTACGGCAGTGGAAATCTCACCAAAACGCTTTAGAATTACGCTATCTGATGTTTACGGAGTCGCTTGTGTCAATAAACTTCCCATTTCATGTGCTAAATCTGCACACCACTTGTACCCATAGACGCTGGGGCACTTTCATCACAACAATCATAAACCCACCTCTTACCAGCACTTATTCGTACTTATTCAAGGGGACTACGGCATTCTTTGCGGCGTTTTGCGCTCTTCAATTGTTTATCAGTGTTGTCAATTGGTATGTGTTTACCCTCCGAACTAGGTATAAAGACTTAACACAAAACCGGGGAAATAAGTGAAATTAGCGTATCTATTTGTAGTATATATACATATTAGAGCAATTTTATCATTACTGCATTACTATGACAACTAGAATTCATCGAAACAGTTTGTAAATGCATCGGCGTATGTGTGACGCTCCACTAGATTGGCAACGATGAGCTATTTTTCCTCACGTCTTCTGCTCGTAAGTATACATCCAAAACATTTGTAATTTTTGGGGGTTAATTTGGTTGCAAAAAAGGGATAATGGACATGAATTAAATAAACATTTTGAAGTAGAGTTAATCTAAATATTGAGTAAAGTAAACAATTAAGGGAATAAAGCTTTGCATCTCATAATCAGTGTTGTCGTCTGCTGCTCGTAACTTTGTTTACGGAGTGAGTGCTTAGGAAACACGAACAGCAATGTGGTTCGAGTGCACTGTGGAGTGAATTAAGACCAAAATGTGTATAATTACAATCAAATAAGCACTGTGGAGTTTCAGTTGTGATGGCAGTAAGGATAAAACCACTGATTACAAGGTAAGAATGAATTCAGTTCCAACCATAACCCCGGGAATAACAAGTTTCATACTTTCACTAATATAGGCAACAAAATGTTTTATTGTGCTGATTACAACTGCAATCTTGAGTAAGATCAATAAACGTTACATACATACGCTAACATTGTTCAAATGAGTGCTGGGAAGGCTGGGGGAAAAGATGGTGGCCGTCACTGATGAGAACCGTCCATGCAAAACGTAGCCGCCATATTGGATTTCAAAACTGCCTTGAAAACATATTTTACGAAGAGCTCACATGCTTATTTTAGTTCGTATGTGGGGCTTTCATATATCACAATATGTTGACTAAACTTCAGTCTTTTAAATGGTATGCTTAGAGTTGCAATTGTATTCATGTTTCACCAATTAAATATCGAGTGAATAAGACCCGTCCACCGTGATGAGGGTTGGCCTGTCGTGATATTCTACCCTAGCTAATGTGATATATTAAAGCGCCATACAAACTAAAATAGGCATGTGCGGTCTTCGTAAAATGATATTGTTATGTTACAATAAAGTTTCATACATACTTACCTGGCCAGATATACATAGCTAAGACTCCGTTCGTCCCGTCGACAGAAATTCAAATTTCGCGCCCACTCGCTACAGGTAGGTCAGTGATTACCGGCCTGCCCTGTGGCCGGCAGGACTAGGAACCATCCCCGTTTTCTATCATATTTTCTCTCTTCCACCTGTCTCCTGCGGGGAGGCTGGGTGGGCCTTTAATTGTATATATCTGCCAGGTAAGTATGTATGAAACTTTTATTGTAACATGACAGTATCATTTTCATACAATCAACTTACCTGTCAGATATATACATAGCTGATTGGCACCCTTCGTGGAGGGTAGAGACAGCTACTATATGGAATAGACAGGTAAACAACATATGTTGTAGGTATAAATAAAACCTTTGGGTTCCTACCTGATAGGTGGTAGACTTCGTGGGTGTTTGCCCAGTAGTCTGCATCACCTCAAGAAACTTTAGCGAGATATATGATCTATGGCCAAGAGTTCTTGTGGGTCTGCCGATGGGGTCTTATCCGCTTACTCGGCAGAGCCTGAAAGGACTTTGTCAATGGGTGCTGATCCACTTATATGACAATACACCTTATGAAGGAGCACACAACCAATCCCGACCACCTGATCCTAACCATATGTTAGAACTAAGGATTGTTCCGAGTTATCCCCGAACTCTTCACAACAACCGTAACTCAAAAACCACTACGCACACATACATAATTTTCTAAAAAAAAAATTATACTCATCTAATTAGATATGACAAGATTCTCTTACTGAACAACATAGACGGCCGCCCGTGCTAAACCAAGTCCTTCATTGTTCGAAGAGACTCCAGACCATATCCAAAAAGAAGAAAAGTATATACTTTTAAGGATTGGTGTCGGCTCCCGTACCCAGAATCGTATCCGCCGATACGAAAGGACCCAGAGAAAAACACTTCTCATAAGTCACACGAACGTCTTTCAAGTAATGAGATGCAAATACTGAGTGCATCTCCAAAATGTCGTATCTATGATGTTTTTAAGCGACATATTCTTATGAAACGAGAGAGACGTCGCTACTGCTCTCACTTCATGAGCTTTAACTTTCAACAGTCGCAACTGTTCGTCAGAACAGACCTTATGCGCGTCTGTAATGACGTTCCTCACAAAGAATGCCAGAGCATTCTTGGACATCAGTCTTGTGGGGTCTTTTACCGCGCACCAAAGACCTTGTCTAGAGCCTCCCATCTGATGCTTTCTCTGAATGTAGAACTTTAAGAGCTCTTACAGGGCATAGAGATCTTTCTGCTTCTCTTCCTACGAGACTCGATATGCCTTTTACTTCGAATGACTTAGGCCAGGGATTCGAGGGATTCTCATTCTTAGCTAAAAACAGGGTCTTAAACGAGCAAATAGCTGAGTCTCCTTGAAACCTACTTTATCCTGCAGGAGCATGTAATTCACTAACTCTCTTTGCCGTAGCTAAAGATAATAGGAATATGCATTTTCTGGTGATGTCTCGAAACGAAGCCAGATGAGGAGGTTCGAATCTTTCAGATGAAAGAAACTTGAGAACCACGTCTAGGTTCCAGTTCGGAGGGAGCGGTTTCCTTCGACTTTGAAGTCTCAAAGGACCTTATGAGATCGTGGAGATCTTTATTATCTGCCAGATCTAATCCTCTATTCCTGAAGACTGCCGAGAGCATACTTCTGTATCCCTTTATTGTGGATACAGCTAGATGAGATTGCTCTCTCAGGAATAGAAGGAAATCAGCAATTTCCGCTATAGAGGTAGTGGAGGAGGACAACTTCTTAGTTCTACACCACCTTCTAAAAACCTCCCACTTCGACTGATACTTTCGTAGTGGAGGTTCTGCGTGCTCTCGCGATCGCGCTTGCAACTTCGCGAGAAAACCCTCTTCGCTCTGACGAGTCTTTCGATAGTCGAAAGGCAGTCCGAGGCCTGGCGAGAGCGGGGAGGTTTTGATGATACCTCTTGAATGGTGGCTGTCTGAGAGATCCATCCTTCTTGGTAGGGATCTGGGAAAGTCTACGATGCCACTCTACCACCTCCGTGAACCAATCTTGGGCCGGCCAAAAGGGGGCTATCAATGTCATCCTCGTCTCCTTTGACGCCACAAACTTTTTCAGTACTAGTCCCAGGATTTTGAATGGAGGAAAAGCATAGACGTCTACGCGAGACCAATCTAGCAGGAAGGCTGTCTACCATAAGAGCTCTTGGGTCTTCCACGACCGAGCAAAAGACTGCCAGCCTTTTTTTTTGGAGATGAATGTGGCGAAGAGATCCACATGAGGTGTCCCCCACAGCGACCAGAGATCTTGACACACCTCCTCGTGTAGGGTCCACTCTGTATGAAGGACCTGGTTCCTCCTGCTGAGTCTGTCCGCCCTCACATTCTTTACTCCCTGAACGAACCTTGTTAGAAGGGAGATGTTCCTGTGAGACGTCCAAAGCAAAAGGTCTCTCGTCAGCTCGTAAAGGAACGAGGAATGAGTCCCTCCCTGTTTTCGAATGTAGGCAAGTGCGGTGGTGTTGTCCACGTTTACTTGCACTACTTTGTTCGACACCAGAGGTTTCTAGACTCTTCAAAGCCAGATGCACGGCGAAGAGCTCTTTGCAGTTTATGTGCCAAGACACCTGCGCTGGTTCCCAGGTGCCTGACACCTCCTTCGAGCCTAATGTTGCTCCCCAACCTTTCTCCGACGCGTCGGAGTACAACAACTATGGTTCTGGGTTCTGGGTTTCTTAGAGAGATCCCTTTGTTCTCTTTAAGAGGGGGCAACCACCATTCCAGGTGCGGTCTTATCTCCACTGGAATGGGAAAGGCGTCCGAAAGTTGTCCAGCTTTCAACTCTCCAAGACTTCTTGAGGAAGAATTGAAGAGCGGACGTAAATGAAGTCTTCCTAGCGGGAAGAACTGTTCGAGCGAGGAAAGGGTCCCTAGAAGGCTCAACCATTCCCTCGCCGACGTCTGTTCCTTCCTTAAGAAGAGAGAGACTATCTGCAAACCTTTTGCGATTCTCTCTTTGCGAAGGAAATACTCAAAAACCCCGAGAATCCATCTGAATGCCCCCAGATAGACTAAGTTCTGTCTGGGGTCAGCTGCGACTTCTCGAGGTTCACGAGCAAATCCCAACGCTTTGATCAGATCTAAAAGTTAACGTCAGGTCCTCCAAGCACTGTCTCTCTGATGGCTGGCCCTGATGAGCCAATCGTCCAGAGGTACAGAGAGATATTTTACTCCTTTGAGGTGAAGAAACCTCGCCACATTTTTCAATCAGGCTTGTGAAGACCTGAGGAGCTGTGGACAGGCCGAAACACAAGGCTCTGAACTGAAAGATCTTCCCCCCGTCATGAAATGGAGGTACTTCTTCGATGAAGGGTGGATCGGGACGTGAAAAATAGCATCCTGGAGATCTAGAGACACCATCCAATCTCCTTGTCGCAATGACGCAAGGACTGAGGAAGAAGTCTCCATCGAGAACGTTCTCCTTCCGAACAAATTTGTTCAGAGAGCTGACGTCTAGTACTGGTCTCCAGCCTCCCGAGGCCTTCGCAACCAGAAAAAGGCGATTGTAAAACCCCGGGGAGTTTTGATCCAGTACTAGTTCTATGGCTCTCTTGTCCCACATTTGTTCCACCATCGATCGAAGAGTATCCCTCAGCACAGGATCCTTGTACTTGGCTGTTAGTTCCCGTGGTATTGACGTTAGGGGAGGAGTGTTCAGGAAAGGGTATCGATATCCCTTCCTTATTACAGACAACGATGACGCGTCTGCGTTTATAAGTGTCCAGGCCTCCACAAATCCCAGGAGCCTGGCACCTACTGGTGCTTGGAGGAGAAGAAGCATCACTTTCCCTTTTAAAGGACGAAAGGCAGACCTAACCTCTCTTCTCAGGAGCCTTCCTTCTTGCGGGAGGGTCTGGAGGTAGGGCCCACCTCGAAAGGGCTGAACCGATGTACTCGGTCCTTTCTTGTCAGGTGTAGAAGCAGGCTTCTTCTTCCTTGCTGACTGCGTCAGAAGGTCCTGAGTCGCCTTCTCAGTTAATGAACGAGAAATGTCCTTCACCAACTGAGAAGGGAACAAAAAGTCAGACAAAGGCGAATACAGCAGCGCTGCCCTCTGAGCGTGGGAGACTGCCTTGGTTAAAAAGGCACTATATACCGTCCTCTTTTTTAGAAGACCTGCTCCAAACAAAGAGGAGATCTCAAACGGAGCCATCCTGCACCGCTTTGTCTATACAAGACAATATGCAGAAAAGGACTTCTGGTTCGATTCCTTCAGAATCATGGGCTTTCTTGGACATCACCCCAAGGGACCAATCTAAGAAGTTGAAAACTTCCATACAAGAAAGAGTCCCTTGAGGAGATGGTCCAGTTCAGAAATGCCCCAAGTAATACGTGCGAGTTCAGACCTTGTCGACGTGAAGCGTCAACTAAGGTCAAAAAGTCCGCTTCTGACGTAGACGGAAGAGCAATACCCATATTCTCTCCCGGTCTGATACCAAATGCCTCTTTTACCAGCTAGTCTCGCTGGAGGCATGCAGAAGACCGTTCTGACTAAGTCCTTCTTAGACTTCATCCAAGAGTCTAAGGACTGAAGAGCCCTCTTCATTGAAATGGCGGGCTTCATTCTGAGAAAAGACAAAGACTTCTTCTCTTAGCACTCGAAAACAGAGAGCGCGGAGAAGGAGGAGCGGCAGGAGTCAAGTCGTCTCCATACTCCTCTAGAAAGCAAGGCAGTCAAAACTTTATAGTTCGACAGTCCTTCTCTTCCTTGATATTCTTCGTCCGAGTTTACTTCTAACCGGGTCGGGATCTAAATGAGTCTCCGCTCCCAACTCCGTACGTTACTTCCTCTGGAGGAGACAAAACTCCTAATGGAGAGGGGCTAAGGGAATGATATTCCTTCCTCTTCCCCGCTTTAATAGCCCTGGAAGGGGCGCCAAAAGCTCAGGCTTCTCTCCATAAATAGAAGACACTTCCCGCTTGGATGACGCTTCTCGTCCGCCAAGCGTCCTGGCTGACGCCTCCCGCTTACGTGGCTGCTGACGTCCGGATGACGCCTCGCGCCTGGAAGACGCTCCGCTCTCAAAAGGCGTCCTAACTGGCGCCAAAATATTGGTTGGAGCTTCGCGTCTACAATCAGCTTTCAAAGACGCTTCATGCCTAAAAGACGTCTCACGTCTCTCTAGGCGTTACGTGTCTTCCGTAAGCTCCCGATCTCGGCTCTCGAACCCGAAGCTTCTCTGCGATATGTTTAGAAGCTTCACGTTTGCATGACGCTTCTCGCTTAGCAGGGGAGAGAGGACGAGACTTCTTGATTGGAAGCGCAACGTCCCTTCCTACGAGGCGCTAAAAACTCCCACCAAAGAGGCCAGTTGTTCTTGTACTGCCATGATAATCTTCCTTGAAGCTTCTCCACGTCAACTGCATGACGCCTTTCGTCATCAATCGGGTGAGAAGTAGGAAAGGGTTCTTCTGCGTCCTCGCGGGTGACGCTGACGCCACCTTCGCCTTCTTAATAGAAGAGGAGTGTCATCTGAGAAACGCTCTGCTCGAATCAATTTCGGGTTCTTTCAAATGCCGTTTCAGAGGCCTCGATAAATCTGACTCCTTCCACCCTCGTTTAGGTGAGGGAGAGGGAGAGGATGAGAAACACTCACGAAGGACGCTTTTTCTAAAGCGCCCTTGAGCAGCCTGCCACGAAACAGAGCTTGCTGAAGGGACGTCTGACCGTTGGGGATTCCCCACGACCTCCTTAAGGCTTTCGACTTTCCTTCTCCTCTGGGCATGGGAGCTTGGAAGAGGTCTAGGCGTGGGAGCGTCGCAGGGACGATCAAACGCCCCCTCCACAACACTGGGAGACTCTTCCTTCACTGTAATGCTCACTTTCACTATCCTTTACCTTGTAAGTCCGCCATTTTGGACTTCATGTCTCGAATAGTAGCTTTCAGATCGGCGATTTCCGAGGCCGATTCCGAAAGTACACTTTGTGAATTAGACATAGGGAGGGAAGTCTAAATCATTAGGATTAGAATAAGTATCAATAAAAGGCTCAATAGGCCTTGAACTCACACCTTTCAGACGTCTAACCCTATCCCTCTCTAACTTCTTCAAATAAGAAGTTAAAGTCTTCCACTCTTCTGCATTTAATCCCTCGGATTCATGACAAGTATTAGTAGCAGAACACTGAAACCCCCTACATTTACGACATACAGTGTGAGGATCAACCGAAGCTTTCGGTATCCTCACCCTGCAGCCTACATTCACACACATTCTCTCACACACATTTGAATCAGACATACTGAGAAAAATCCAAAAAGCAATTCCAAAAACATTCCACAGTAGCGAATGCCAAAAACACGATCCAGATACGTCACCAAAAAGCCCGATAAACGATGATCAAAGGATGAAATAAGAATCTAAGTCAGGAGGTAATAGCAACAATGTTGATACCACCGGCGACAGAGAAAATATGATAGAAAACGGGGATGGTTCCTAGTCCTGCTGCCCAGGGCAGGCCGGTAGATCACCTGACCTACCTGTAGCGAGTGGCGCGAAATTTGAATTTCTGTCGGGGACGACGGAGTCTTAGCTATGTATATATCTGACAGGTAAGTTGATTGTATGAAAACATGTTTTAAGGCAGTTTTGAAATCCAATATGGCGTCCACCGATTGAGGTGCCGTTCGTAACCGCAAAGGATCCACCAGCCTTCCCAGCAATCATTTGAACAATGTTAGCGTTTAGGGTAAACAACCGTGTGGACTGGCCAACTCGCCTACTACCACGGCTAGGCCACCCTCCGAAAAAGTACTTTTAACATGTCCTGACTCTGGAGATGGTCATCAATCATGAGTTGTTGGTGGTGAGAGAAGGAGCTCAAGACCTCTACTCTCCTTCTGAAGTAAGTATTTTCTCCAAAGTTAGAAATTAAGGCCATATTTTAAGATTTAAACAGAGGGTAATGAAAAGGGTGGCTAACGCAGTGCCCACAACCCCAAAACGCTTTCTAAATTTTTACCTACGATTAAAAAAGTTTAGAAGATTGATGCCATATCAATGTCTGTGGAGTCGAATGTGTCAACAAACTTCCCATTTCCTGTGCTAAATCCGCACACCACTTGTGCCCATAGACGCTGGGGCACTTTCATCACAACAATCTTAACCCCGACCTCTTACTAGCACTTATTCATACTTATTCAAGGGGACTACAGCATTTTTTGCGGCGTTTTGCACTCTTCAATTGTTTATCAGTGTTGTCAATTGGTTTGCGTTTACCCTCCAAACTGGGTATAAGAGTTACACAAAACTGGGGAATTACTAAGTGAAATTAGCGTATCTATTTGTAATATACGTATATACATATTGCAGCAATTTTAGCATTACTGTGACAACTAGAATTCATGGAAAGTTTGTAAATGCATCGGCGTATGTGTGATGCTCCACTAGATTAGCAACAATGAGTTTTTTTTTTTTTTTTTTTTTTTTTTTTTTTTTTTTTTTTTTTTTTTTTTTTTTTTTTTTTTTTTTTTTTTTTTTTTTTTTTTTTTTTTTTTTTTTTTTTTTTTTTTTTTTTTTTTTTTTTTTTGTTTTTTTTTTTTTTTTTTTTTTTTTTTTTTTTTTTTTTTTTCCTCGCGTTGTCTGCTCGTAAGTATACATCCGAAATATTTGTAATTTTTTGGGGTTAATTTGGTTGCTAAAAAGGGATAATAGACATGAATTAAATAAATATTTTGAAGTAAAGTTAAACTAAATAATGAGTAAAGTAGACAATTAAAGGAATAAAGCTTTGCACCTCATAAAGAGTGTAGTCGTCTGCTGCTCGTAACTGTGTTTATAGAGTGAGTGCTTAGGAACCAGGAACAGCAACATGGTCCAAGTGCAATGTGGAGTGAATTGAGACCAAAATGTGTATAATTACAATCAAATAAGCACTGTAGAGTTTCAGTTGTGATGGCAGTAAGGATAAAACCACTGATTACAAGCTAGGTAAAAATTAATTAAGTTCAAACCATGTGACCTGTGTCGCCCAGTGAAACCCACCCTCTACTTTCCACACCCTAACTGGCCCAAGCTTGGGTGCTATCTACAGGAATGGTAAACAAGACACTAGTTGTAGCAGTGGCGGGCGGTAGATGGCCTGGGACGGCTCCTCTGTAGACGGGGGTATATTTAGCAATATTTATACCTTAGAAATGAGTGCTAAAGGAACATTTCACTGGGCAACACAGGTCACTGCCCAGAAATAGATTTTTCCTTTGTCAAAATCCCATTTTTAGAGACTGCCAAACTAATGCAAAAATTTTCTTACGCAAGGTGGTCTAGAATCTAACCTCATGTAAGTTCAGGGTATTACTGTAGAGGTGACTCTTGGTTGTGCAACCACTCTTTCTACTAAGTAAGACAAGTGCTAATCAGAGGCAGTATCCACCTGCAGCGGCTCACTTGCATGGTAAGGTATAATAAGCACAATGTTAGTGCTAACACTTTTTGTCCTTCCAAGAAATCTTTCATGTTTTCTAAAAGAGACTTACTCCACATCCCTCCACCTAAATGTGAAATCAGCTATGTAATTGCTTGGTAAGACACTGAAATAAAATTTTTATTTTATACTTACCAAGCAAATTACATAATCAAAGCCATCCCTTCTCCCCATAGGTGGACTTTGTGGCTGGAAACGAATAGTAATCTGGTGTGGTAGGAAACTTACAGCTATGTAATTGCTTGGTAAGTATAAAATTAAATCTTATTTTATTATAAAAATAACATATATAATGATAAAGGGAGGAAAAATCTTAATATAAATTAAGATGCCTTCCCTGGGGAAAACAGAGATCAAGCTTAAGAGAGGTTATCATTATATATGGTGTTGGGTGACTTACAATATCAACACTGCTGCCATATATATAAACAGAGATGAATATTAACACTGCTGCCATATATAAACAGAGATGAAAGACTAACTATAAGTAAAGGATTGTGATGACTTTAACTTGATATAAATTTTATTGCCTTTGAATGAGACAAGTGAGATGGTAATCTTATAAGCTGGAAGACCATTCCTTAAAGATGTAATGCCAGTGCCCAAGGTAATCTATCTATTAGAAAGTAATGAGAGGTAAAGAGCAAAAGAGATTGATTTGATACAAAGGAAGTGCAATTAAAAGAAGTCAGATATCAAAGAAAGGAGAACAAGGAAATAACCTCCTGCCTTAGTGTTTAATGTCTTTATTATTGTTTTAGGTTTTTGAACATGTCTCTAAAATGGAGTGTATACTTTAAGGGAAAATAAAAGAAATATTAAGAATATGACACGAAACATTCTGGGTGAGAGCACCTCTTTGTGACCATCACCGACTGGTTTAACCATACCTTCTCAGATTGTTATGGGGGATAGGGTCTCTGGTTGGAGCATTTTGAGCAGATCACAGACTTCCTCATCCACCTTTGTCAAGACTAGCTCCTGTCAGTCCCTGCAATGAAGCCCGTTACATGTACTTTGTCCTTTAGCTAGGCTTTCCCATGAAGAGGAAGGACTTTTCCTTAGTAGAATTATCCATGCTCATAGGAATTTTGAGTATGTTTGCCCACTCTGTTAACTTCAGACTCCAGAATGGAGTAAGACTCATTCTCCACAGCCTAAATCAGGTCCAATAGAGCCCTTGGAAGAGCTTTAGATCGATATCTTGACCTTAAGACTTGTTCTACCATCCTTAGCCTTGTTGACAAGTTGCACAGCCTTTTGTGCAATCTTTTGGTTCTCAGAGGGCTGAGAATTTCTCTTGTTCATGTTCATAACTTTTTGGAAAAAACTTGGAACCCATCAGCTTTTGGCAAGAGATTTGAGGGTTTCTTGGTTCCTGCCCTCTAATAATTTGTTAGTGGGGAGCCAGACAAGATGTTTTAGTTATTTTGCCCATTGTGAGTCGTGTGGCAATTTCTAATGAAAAACTTCCCCCTTTAGGCCAATGTTAGGCTCTCTTAGCACCTGTAGACACAAGGAGGTATCCAAGAGCACCCTTTCTTTCAGAATTGGTGAAGCGGGCAAGCTGCAAATGGTTTGGTCTGCAAGGAGTATGCATCTTGCATAAGGTACTCGGATAACATATGGCTGGATGTTGAATGAGCATGTGACTGACTCTCTCTTCATCCATCATTCATTTCTCTGCAAGGCAACAATGTAGAAAGATTTTACAGTCAAGCATCCTAGCTTAAAACTTCAGCCCATAAGATGTGACTTGTTATCTGAACCTATCAATTTATTACTGACCCAAATACTACTGTTACGGACCGAGATCCTCAGGTTCTTTATTACAATAAACAAAAAGGATTCAACACCAACATTTGAAACTTGGGATACAAATATAGAAAGAAACTCAAACAGAACAGAAGTTTATTTACGAGCTTATTCACAAAGATAAATGCAGAATGGTTTCTCTTCTTTACATAACAAAATTAAACCTGACTATGTGAAAAGGGGGAAACAATGCAGTAATGAAATACTTGCTGGCCAGTTTTGCAGCTGCTGGGATCAGTACTTGGGCTTCACAAAAGGGGCCAGTAGAAACTTCAGGTGGCTTCTTATCTTCGTACTGCAGGAAGGAATGCCTTAGTCTTGAAACTTGCAGGACGTTTCTTCTCTGAAAGGGTTACTCGAAGTCGGGATCTCTTTCTCTCGGACTACGAGCTACGGACTTTTCTTGTTTCCGTTCCCACTCTCTCTCTCTCTTGTGCGTCCTCTTCCTCTTTTATCCTTCGTCTCTACCTTCTTCTCTTATCTCTGATGATCTGATCTCTTCACTTCCCCAGTCCTATATACTATACATATACGTCGATCTCGGGCCGGGGCTGAAAGGGGGGAGCATAACCCTGAACGCCCCAAACATGTAAGGGAATGCCTCCTTGCTGCAGACCTACTCAAAGAAGATACTTTTTCCTTTCCTTTAATATATGTTTCTTCGCTATAAAGCGATTACCATGACAACTACCTGCCTTCTGGTTTTTGTTGCCCTATATTTAGAGCAGCACTTTTCTTAGAGTGAGAGTTCATACATACATCTCTTATTGTGGTTCAGGGCCCCATCAGTCTTGCATCCCTTTGCCAGATTGTATCAGAAGAGTCCACTATTCCAGGTTGCACCGAAGACTATTTTTACATAAAAGGCATTAAGGAAAAATAAAAATTTCTTTTAAAATGGTATACAGTAAACAGGTGTGGAAAAATTAACAATGGAAAAATGGCCATTTTTGTGAGCTTACAAGACTTATACAGAATTCATTACAGTTGTCCCTTAGCTTATCAAATTCTGAAAAGTTACAAAGTACGTCCCTGTAGTGAGCATGCACTTGCACATACGAGATATCCCACAGCCAACACTAATTACATATCCTCTTCCCTACACAAACTTGTACTTTACACTTACCATTCAAGACATTTTATCTGCAAAATGCATCAGTCTAGAAAGATAGTGTGGCAGCATATTATGTGAACCTGTTCACACAACCCTTGACACACACACACACACACACACACACACACACACACACACACACACACACACCAGTTTATTAAGATCAAATACCAGCTGTGCCCTGGCATTGGGGCTACTGTTGTACCTAGTTACTGACATCCTTTGACACTTTAATAATTCTGCCATTTGGGTGATTTTTTTTTCCTGCCTGCCTTGCTGTGCTGAAAGGGTTAATAATGTAGCCAATAACAGGAATTCTGATGAGTTAAGCTGAGGGTTTACTGTAACTCTGAAAATTCCCAGACGGAATTTACCAACAATTTGCATTACCTGAAGAAAGCTAGTTATTAATGTAGTTATGTTTTCTTTCTTTTTTTTTCAGGCTGATGAGGTTAGAAATGTTGATATAGATTTTGATCGGGAGTTTATTTCTAGAATGATTCCAAAACTGGACTGGAATGCACTGAAGTTTGCAGCACAATGTGTATGTATCATTTTATTTACTATTAATCTCTTGATTAGACTGTTTATTTTGATCAAAATTTCTACCAAAATATGGTGTAAAGTTTACATAGTTGATTTTCATACTCTAAATTTGTAAAATCTGTGTTTCGGTAAGCTATTTAGTTATGTCAGTTACTATGAGATTCAGGGCCTCTGTAACACGTTTTTTTTGCAATAACTTTTTATCTATGCATTTCATAAATATAACGCTTATTTAGAATACATATTATATCTACACATAAATTTTGACTGTATTCTGCACTAC
>NC_061107.1:123962444-124036024 GCF_015104395.2 Macrobrachium nipponense
TTTCCTACTTCTCCCCCGATTGATGACGAAGGCGTCATGCAGTTGACGTGGGAGAAGCTTCAAGGAAGATTATCATGGCAGTACAAGAACAACTGGCCTCTTTGGTGGGAGTTTTAGCGCCTCGTAGGAAGGATGTTGCGCTTCCAATCAAGAAGTCTCGTCCTCTCTCCCCTGCTAAGCGAGAGGCGTCATGCAAACGTGAAGCTTCTAAACATATCGCAGAAGCTTCGGGTTCGAGAGCGAGATCGGGGAGGATCTTACGGAAGACACTAACGCCAGAGAGACGTGAGACGTCTTTTAGGCATGAAGCGTCTTTTAAGCTGATTGTAGACGCGAGGCTCCAACCAATATTTTGGCGCCAGTTAGGACGCCTTTTGAGAGCGGGAGCGTCTTCCAGGCGCGAGGCGTCATCCGGACGTCAGCAGCCACGTAAGCCGGGAGGCGTCAGCCAGGACGCTTGGCGGACGAGAAGCGTCATCCAAGCGGGAAGCGTCATCCATTTATGGAGAGAAGCCTGAGCTTTTGGCGCCTTCCAGGACTATTTAAAGCGGGGAAGAGGAAGGAATATCATTCCCTTAGCCCCTCTCCTATTAGGAGTTTGGTCTCCTCCAGAGGAAAGACGTACGGATTTGGCAGCGGAGACTCAATTAGATCCTGAGTTAGAAGTAGACTCAGAGGAAGAGTATCAAGGAAGAGAAGGACTGTCGAACTATAAAGTTTTGACTGCCTTGCTTCTAGAGGAGTATGGAGACGACTTGACTCCTGTCGCTCCTCCTTCTCCGCGCTCTCTTTTCTCGAGTGCTAAGACGAAGAAATCTTCGTCTTTTCTCAGAATGAAGCCCGCCATTTTCGATGAAGAGGCTCTTCAGTCCTTAGACTCTTGGATGAAGTCTAAGAAGGAGTTAGTCAGAACGGTTCTTCTGCATGCCTCCAGCGAGACTAGCTGGTAAAAGCAGGCATTTGGTATCAGAAGGGAGAGAATATGGGTATTGCTCTTCCGTCTACGTCAGAAGCGGACTTTTTCGACCTTAGTTGACGCTTCACGTAGACAAGGTTTGAACTCGGCACGTATTACTTGGGGCATTTCAGAACTGGACCATCTCCTCAAGGGACTCTTTCATGTATTGGAAGTTTTTCAACTTCTTAGATTGGTCCCTTGGGGTGATGTCCAAGAAAGCCCATGATTCTGAAGGACTCGAACCAGAAGTCCTTTTGTGCATTTTGTCTTGTATAGACAAAGCGGTTCAGGATGGCTCGGTTGAGATCTCCTCTTTGTTTGGAGCAGGTCTTCTAAAAAAGAGGACAGTATAATAGTGCCTTTTTAACCAAAGCAGTCTCCCACTTCAGAGGGCAGCGCTGCTGTATTCGCCTTTGTCTGGACTTTTTGTTCCCTTCTCAGTTTGGTGAAGGACATTTCTCGTTCATTAACTGAGAAGGCGACTCAGGACCTTCTGACGCAGTCAGCAAGGAAGAAGAAGCCTGCTTCTACACCTGACAAGCAAAGGACCGAGTACATCTGTTCAGCCCTTTTCGAGGTGGCCCGACCTCCAGACCTCCCGCCCGCAAGAAGGAAGGCTCCTGAGAAAGAGAGGTAGGTCTGCCTTTCGTCCCTTTAAAAAGGGAAAGTGATGCTTCTCTCCTCCAAGCACCAGTAGGTGCCAGGCTCCTGGAATTTGTGGAGGCCTGGACACTTATAAACGCAGACGCGTCATCGTTGTCTATAATAAGGAAGGGATATCGTATCCCTTTCCTGACACTCCATCCCCTAACGTCAACACCACGGGAACTAACAGCCAAGTACAAGGATCCTGTGCTGAGGGATACTCTTCGATCGATGGTGGAACACAAATGTGGGACAGATGAGCGATAGAACTAGTACTGGATCAAAACTCCCCGGGGTTTTACAATCGCCTTTTTCTGGTTGCGAAGGCCTGCTGGGAGGCTGAGACCAGTACTAGACGTCAGCTCTCTGAACAAATTTGTTCGGAAGGAGAAGTTCTCGATGGAGACTTCTGCCTCAGTCCTTGCGTCATTGCGACAAGGAGATTGGATGGTGTCTTTAGATCTCCAGGACGCCTATTTTCACGTCCCGATCCACCCTTCATCGAAGAGTACCTCCGTTTCATGACGGGGGGAAGGATCTTTCAGTTCAAGAGCTTTTTGTGTTTCGGCCTGTCCACAGCTCCTGTGGCGAGGTTTCTTCACCTCAAAGGAGTAAAATATCTCTGTATCTGGACGACTGGCTCATCAGGGCCAGATCAGAGAGACAGTGCTTGGTTGGAGGACCTGACGTTAACTTTAGATCTGATCAAAGCGTTGGGATTGCTCGTGAACCTCGAGAAGTCGCAGCTGACCCCCAGACAGAACTTAGTCTATCTGGGGATTCAGATGGATTCTCGGGGTTTTCAGAGTATTTCCTTCGCAAGAGAGAATCGCAAAGGTTTTGCAGATAGTCTCTCTCTTCTAAGGAGGACAGACGTCGGCGAGGATGAATGGTTGAGCCATCTAGGGACCCTTTCCTCGCTCGAACAGTTCTTCCCGCTAGGAAGACTTCATTTACGTCCGCTTCAATTCTTCCTCAAGAAGTCTTGGAATTGGAAAGCTGGACAACTTTCGGACGCCTTTCCCATTCCAGTGGAGATAGACCGCACCTGGAATGGTGGTTGCCCCCTCTGAAAGAGAACAAAGGGATCTCTCTAAGAACCCAGAACCCAGACCTAGCGTTGTACTCCGACGCATCGGAGAAAGGTTGGGGAGCAACATTAGGCTCGAAGGAGTGTCAGGCACCTGGGAACCAGCGCAGGTGTCTTGGCACATAAACTGCAAAGAGCTCTTCGCCGTACATCTGGCTTTGAAGAGTCTAGAACCTCTGGTTTCGAACAAAGTAGTGCAAGTAAACGTGGACAACACCACGGCACTTGCCTACATTCGAAAACAAGGAGGGACTCGCTCCTCGTTCCTTTACGAGCTGACGAAAGACCTTTTGCTTTGGACGTCTCACAGGAACATCTCCCTTCTTACAAGGTTCGTTCAGGGAGTAAAGAATGTGAGGGCGGACAGACTCAGCAGGAGGAACCAGGTCCTTCATACAGAGTGGACCCTACACGAGGAGGTGTGTCAAGATCTCTGGTCGCTGTGGGGACACCTCATGTGGATCTCTTCGCCACATTCATCTCCAAAAGGCTGGCAGTCTTTTGCTCGGTCGTGGAAGACCCAAGAGCTCTTAGGTAGACGCCTTCCTGCTAGATTGGTCTCGCGTAGACGTCTATGCTTTTCCTCCATTCAAAATCCTGGGACTAGTACTGAAAAAGTTTGTGGCGTCAAAGGAGACGAGGATGACATTGATAGCCCCCTTTTGGCCGGCCCAAGATTGGTTCACGGAGGTGGTAGAGTGGATCGTAGACTTTCCCAGATCCCTACCAAGAAGGATGGATCTTCTCAGACAGCCACACTTCAAGAGGTATCATCCAAAACCGCTCTCTCGCTCTGACTGCCTTTCGACTATCGAAAGACTCGCCAGAGAGAGAGGGTTTTCTCGCGAAGTTGCAAGCGCGATCGCGAGAGCACGCAGAACCTCCACTACAAAAGTATATCAGTCGAAGTGGAGGATTTTTTAGAAGGTGGTGTAGAACTAAGAAGTTGTCCTCCTCCACTACCTCTATAGCGGAAATTGCTGATTTCCTTCTATTCCTGAGAGAGCAATCTCATCTAGCTGTATCCACAATAAAGGGATACAGAAGTATGCTCTCGGCAGTCTTTCAGGAATAGAGGATTAGATCTGGCAGATAATAAAGATCTCCACGATCTCATAAGGTCCTTTGAGACTTCAAAGTCTAAGGAACCGGTCCCTCCTAACTGGAACCTAGACGTGGTTCTCAAGTTCCTTTCATCTGAAAAAAGGTTCGAACCTCCTCATCTGGCATCGTTTCGAGACATCACCAGAAAAATGCCTATTCCTATTATCTTTAGCTACGGCAAAGAGAGTTAGTGAATTACATGCTCTGCAGGATAAAGTAGGTTTCAAGGGAGACTTAGCTATTTGCTCGTTTAAGACCCTGTTTTTAGCTAAGAATGAGAACCCTCCCTCGAATCCCTGGCCTAAGTCATTCGAAGTCAAAGGCATATCGAGTCTCGTAGGAAGAGAAGCAGAAAGATCTCTATGCCCTGTAAGAGCTCTAAAGTTCTACATTTAGAGAAAGCATCAGATGGGAGGCTCTAGACAAGGAAGGTCTTTTGGTGCGCGGTAAAAGACCCCACAAGAGTGATGTCCAAGAATGCTCTTGGCATTCTTTGTGAGGAACGTCATTACAGACGCGCATAAGGTCTGTTCTGACGAACAGTTGCGACTGTTGAAAGTTAAAGCTCATGAAGTGAGAGCAGTAGCGACGTCTCTCTCGTTTCATAAGAAATATGTCGCTTAAAAACATCATAGATACGACATTTTGGAGATGCAACTCAGTATTTGCATCTCATTACTTGAAAGACGTTCGTGTGACATATGAGAAGTGTTTTTCTCTGGGTCCTTTCGTATCGGCGGATACGATTCTGGGTACGGGAGCCGACACCAATCCTTAAAATTATATACTTTTCTTCTTTTTAGATATGGTCTGGAGTCTCTTCGAACAATGGAGGACTTGGTTTAGCACGGGCGGCCGTCTATGTTGTTCAGTAAGAGAATCTTGTCATATCTAATTAGATGAGTATAATTTTTTTTTTTAGAAAATTATGTGTGTGTGCGTAGTGGTTTTTGAGTTACGGTTGTTGTGAAGAGTTCGGGGATAACTCGGAACAATCTTTAGTTCTAACATATGGTTAGGATCAGGTGGTCGGGATTGTTTGTGTGCTCCTTCATAAGGTGTATTGTCATATAAGTGGATCAGCACCCATTGACAAAGTTCTTTCAGGCTCTGCCGAGGTAAGCGGATAAGACCCCATCGGCAGACCCACAAGAACTCTTGGCCATAGATCATATATCTCGCTAAAGTTTCTTGAGGTGATGCAGACTACTGGGCAAACACCCACGAAGTCTACCACCTATCAGGTAGGAACCAAGGTTTAGGTTGTATTTACTACCTAACATATGTTGTTTACCTGTCTATTCCATATAGTAGCTGTCTCTTACCCTCCACCGAAGGGTGACAATCAGCTATGTATATATCTGACAGGTAAGTTGATTGTATGAAAATGATATTGTTATGTTACAATAAAGTTTCATACATACTTACCTGGCAGATATATACAATTTAAGGCCCACCCAGCCTCCCCGCAGGAGACAGGTGGAAGAGAGAAAATATGATAGAAAACGGGAATGGTTCCTAGTCCTGCCGCCCAGGGCAGGCCGGTAGATCACCTGACCTACCTGTAGCGAGTGGCGCGAAATTTGAATTTCTGTCGGGGACGACGGAGTCTTAGCTATGTATATATCTGCCAGGTAAGTATGTATGAAACTTTATTGTAACATAACAATATCATTTTACATTCTTTCGCCCTTAACACTGGCTCAGACCTGCATGAGGACGAGATATGTATTTAACGTGAGGATTAGACATGTATTTAACGTAAGTGATATTCATCCTGAATACATATTCATCCGGAAATTACGCTTATGCTTGGGAATTACCGAGGGAACTTCAAAGGTTTGTCCGTGTTTTGTTGTTATGGTAATTTCTCTTCTCCATCTTCTTTCACTTACTGTCAGAAGAAGGTAGAAAGATGGGCGTGCGGTGTTGATGTTGGGGGATCTCCTCTCACTTCGGAAGGCGGTGCCCTTTGATGCGTGAGGAGTATCCTCATTACTTTAATATTTTTTCCTTATTTTACAGACTAGTGGTGATTGTGTTTTCAGCAGTATTGGTTGGATGCTCTTCGTATTGGTTATCCTAACCTTGGAATTGTACCTATGACTCGTGGCATGTTGCGTACCAATCCTCGAGAGTGTGAACTGATCCCCTGCTGATAATCATATTCATTACCACTACTACCCGGGAGTTATGTCACTGGAGGAAGCTGTCGCGCTGCCCTCTGAGGTTTTTCTACTCCTAATGGTAGAAGTCTGGCAGAATTCAGAGGAACCAAAGAGGAAGAGAGCTCGTCAAGTGTCGTCATCCTCCTCTTCGAGATCATCATATCTTCATGCCTCCTCCCCTTCGATTTTTAGGCTTTGTCGTAAAATAGAAGGATGTTTCCCCCCTAAGAAGTCTTATCACGGGACTTCTAAGGGTCTGTCTCACTCTGATGAGACAGGTGGGTCTTCCACTGGTCCTCCCGTTCCTCCGGGAACGGGGCCCGTCTAGAGATGGCCACCGTTGGTATCTCCTCTCCCGGTTCCGGAGGATCCACCTCCGCACTGGGAACCGTCTCAGCCCCCCGCTTGCGAGCCTTACCGAGTGTACGGTCACCTATGGGTGACCGTGCAGCCAGGGTCCAGACTGCTGAGTACACTCACCGTGTCAGAACCCAGGCATGGAGCAGAAGATGGTAGGAGTCGCTCGGGTGACTCTCGCCAGACCGGCGATCACTCTCGCAGCGATCGTCTGGTACCCAGGGTTTACGTGACGTTCCCGCGGGTCCATGCACAGAGACTGGTGGAGGCGGGCCTTCCAGCCCGCTTTTAATTAATTTCTTTCTTTCAGAGAGGTTTCGGCCTCAACGAGAACTTGGAAGAGTCTCGGGGGTGGCAGAGGCTTCACCTGCCAGGTAAGAGTTTCGTAACCCTCCTCAAGGAAGCGTTCTCTCCACTGCTGCTCCCGCAGGTCCCTCCGGAAAGGTACAGTTGGGCCGTGTTGTTACCGCAACTGCCCCAACTCCGTCCTGGATGGAGGGCCTGTCGGTTGTCCTGAGGGAAATGGCGAAGAGGAAGTCCAGGAAGAAGAGGAAGGTGTCGTTGTCGTCTTCGACTTCCGAGGCCCCCCAGCCGAAGAAGAAGATGGTAGCCTCCTCCCCCCCTAAGAAGTCTCGCTCAAAGACCTCTAAGGGTCTGTCCCGCTCCGGTGGGACAGTTAGGGCTTCTGCTGGTCCTCCTGTTCCTTCGGGAACGGGGCCCGTCTCTCCTTCCGCAAGGAAGAAGAAGACAGGGACCGGAGGGGTACCAGCTAACACCGGTACTTCCTCTCCTGGCACCAAAGGTTCTGCCTCGGCGCCAGGGACCGTCTCGGCCGCTCTTTCACGAGAAGTACCGATTGTACGGTCGCCCGAGGGTGACCGTGCAACCAGGGTCCAGGCGGCTCGCCGCCAGGACCCAGGCACGGAGCGTTAGACTGGTGGCAGTCCCTCAGGCGACTCCCACCAGGCCAGCGATCGCTCTCGCGGCGATCTGCCGGTTCCCAGGGTTGACATGACGTTCCCACCAAACCGTTCACGGAGCGAGGCTAGGAAGAGGCTCCTCCCCCCTTGGCCACCGGGTCCAGCTTCGCCAGGTCCCTGGTTCAACCTCGCCTGGGCCAGCCCTGCCTGGACTTGGTTCAACCTCGCCTGGGCCAGCCTTGCCTGGACTTGGTCCAACCTCGCCTGGACCTGGTTCAGCCACGCCTGGGCGCGTCGAGAGGACGGTGCTCGCTCTCACCGGGTTAGTGGACACTACCAGTCACCTGACCGTCGCTCCCACCGGGACCGGGCGGCTGGTAGCAGCTCCCCTGACGCACAAGACTGACGCTACCATCCTCGGTCCAGCTCTTCTCCAGAAGGAGACCGCTGGTCCAGACCTGAAGCTCGACCGCCACCGTGGTTGGTGATCGCCTGCAGTCCTCCCAGCCTACCGGTTCTGCTGGTAGGCAGGGGAGGAGCACTTGTAGCAGCTCTCCTGACGCAAGAGGACCTAAGCCACTCCGTCCTTGCATATATAATGTTACAGCTCTTCTCCGCAAGAAGACCACTGGTCCAGACCGGCAGCTCGATCGTCACCGTGGGTTGGTAATCGCCTACAGTCCTCCCAGCCTACAGGTTCTGCTGGTAGGCAGGGGAGGAGCACTCGTAGCAGCTCCCCTGACGCAAGAGACCGACACTCCTTTCCTTGGTCCAGCGCTTCTCCGCAAGAAGAATGCTGGTCCAGACCTGTAGCTCGATCGCCACCCTGGGTTGGTGATTGCCTGCAGTCCTCCCAAGCCCTACTGGTTCTGCTTAGTAGGCAGGGTAGGAAGCATCAGGTCTCCCTCCAACCTGTCCCTTCAAACCTCCCCTCAGGCTAATAACACCAAGGAGGAACGAGGCCGAACAGGAGTGACCGTGATGAATGCACTTCTTACGGTCCAGGCCAACGGATCCTGGTTCATTTCAGTCTTGGGACCAACAGATCCTCGCTCAAGTGGTTGGAGGAGATCGTGGGGGGCTGGCGAGGAAGATGACGCTTCCCAGACTCTCGGAGTGACCATCACCGCCGTTCACGTGACGGTCCCGCTGGACCATGCATGCAGAGACCTGGGTGGGCTCCCCCTTCGGTCCTCTCGAGAGGTTTCAACCTCGACGAGGACTGGGACGCGTTGGAGGACGGTATCGGCTCTCCTGCCAGGTGCTCACTTATCCCCCACCCAGACGACGGTCACAGTGGCGGCAGACGTTTAGCCTACAGTACGAGTTCGTAATCCCTCCTCGAGAAAACTTTTTCTCCAGACGGTAACGTTTCCTAGACTCTGAGCGGCCAGCACCGCACGATGATGGCTGCCCGTACTCGCTTCTCCGGCTGCTAGTTCTGCTGGGAAGGCGAGCGAGTGTCCAATCTTCCTCCCCCATTCCCTCTCTCCCTATGGCTGCAAAGGGAAGGGGAGGGATCCTGCAGAGCGTTCTCCATAGGATTCCACATCGGAGACTGCGTTCCTGGAGGGACCTTCGGGTCCTACCAGACATAAGTCCCCATCGTTGAGGAAGGATCTTGCCCTATCCTCGATTTCTACAGGAATCGGGAGGACCACCACCCGATGATCGTCTGACGAATTTGGGGGGAATTTCACTGAGCGCTCAGAATTCTTCAGAGTTTCTAGCACTCTCCGAGTGTTCTGGTCTTCTACGATCTGCAAACACTTGGGCGTGGTCCAGAGTGGGCGAGACGAGAATCCCAGATAATTGTTACGACGATAATCGGGAATCTCGCCAAATGCTCGAATTCCTGAAGTTTCTAGCATTCGAGGGAAGTACTACTGCTGAAGGAAGAATATCTCGGGAGGGGCTCAGCCTGGATGGACCTGACGGTCCGTCGCCTCAGTAGGCGGCCAACCCCGGAATAGAGAAGAACGGGTGGGAACATCCAGTTCAGCTTGAACTATCGTCTTTGGTATCCTGTTATCACCGTAGAAGTCTTCCTTCGGGAAAACTTCACCTTCGCTCTCTTCATTAGAGAATGAAGGGTGTCGACTTCCAGTCCTTATTCTTGTTCCTTGAATGGAAGAGAATTTAGGATGGAGGTCTTGTACATGAACCTACAAATATACTAGGTATATTGCCATCGCGACATGCTTCTGTTATCAGTTGAATTGTCCGAGTTGTAGGCACATACCGTAGTTGCGTAACTCTACGGGTTGTGACCGAGACAAATAGTATCTTCATAATTGAACTGCAACTCGGGACTGCCCTGCAACCTCCCAGGAGTTATCAGTTTCGATTTTGAGATACTTGCGTTATTGTTACAACAACAACACCACAGCGTTTGCATTCACCGAAATCCATTTCGATTAAATGGAAATGCTCGAGCGAATTTTTTTGCGCTCGATGGTTCTAGCCGAACGCATTCCTTCTTGGAATGGATTACCTGGCAACTCAGGATGACGAGTGAGCGAGAGCTAGCAGTGTATGGGCTGCCTGCCAGCCCTGCCTGCCGCAGCCCAGTACCAGCTGGCTCTCCGAGATAGTACGGTCGGATATTGTCTCTCCTCTGCGATGATTGACTACCAAACCGAATATCTGCCCGGCAATCAGTCTTGGGTCTCTGGTTGGCTGGAATTCTTGCATACGTGTATGACCATCTCTACTTGCATCGCCTTTGACGTTGCAAGAATTTTCAGACAGAGATATCTCACTAGACTCGTTATCATCTTTCTGTTTACCGCACGGTAACAGAAGTCTGTAGCCTAGTCTCCCGCTGCATCGCACCTGCCGCTGCTATGACGCGGAATGATTTCTTCAGACATCTGACTTTGTCTTCTAAATATATCTCATATTCGTAGGTGTGCAATTGTTCATTGTCCACCCCGAATTGTAGATGTATAACGGAAGACATTACCTGTTCCCTGCCCTGCCAGCTCTACTTCCAAGTACTATATAGATGTCCTCCCTGATTCAGCCCATGAGAAGTGGTTCTTCAGGCAGTACAATCCCTGTGTTTTCATTACTGAAAAGCGCTCCGCTTTCATTGCAACTCCGACTTCTCACCGAATAGCAATGAAGTAGCGGATTAGCGTTTTCAGTCCTCTGTAAAACAACAGGGATTAAGCCATCTTCACGGGCTGGTGTCATCGGCGGGACTTTTCTAAGTTCAGAATCTTGAGAGTTAACCTCTCTCGATTCAGCTGTGAAGACGTAGGTCTGCATTCACTTATCACCTTCGTCTTCAACGGCACATAGTATTGTTTCTCCCTAGTTGAGATTCAACTACTATGAGAACATCTATCTTGCCATCAGGGACCTCAGTCTCTAGAAGGCAACTGACTTTCGTCTGATGGGCACATGCCTTGAGAGAATCATCATCTCGCCTTCCAGCATCGGTGGCAACAAGATAGACAATTTGTTTGGTCTCGCAGCATAACCCTTCAAAAGGCAAGAGTCACATGACTACGCCTCTTTTCTGTTGGTCAATGCAGATTAATCTATTGCTCAAATCCCATGTCTTTTTGTCAGGGAAGTGGGAGGGTTAGGAGGATTCATAGCAACTACCAAAAATAGGTTTGTTCATGAAACTTACCTGTCAGATATATATATAGCTGTATTCTCCGAAGTCCGACAGAATTTCAAAACTCCCGGCACACGCAGTGGGCGGCCAGGTGGTAGGTTAGCCCCCATTCCCTTCCCGCCGCTGGGAGGCGGATATCAGGAATCATTCCCATTTTCTATTCAGATTTTTCTCTGTCGCCGGTGCGGTAAAACTTAATTCTGCTTAACACAGAACCTCCGCCTAGGATTTTGGGTAAAAAAACTTCTTGTGCTTAACTTAGTTATTCTGGATTGACTGTTTTGGTTTTGATTTGGCTTGTTGGCTTGGCATACGTGATAGTGGATTTGATTTGGATTTGGCTTTGACTTTTCTTTGATTACGATGTCTGGATCTAGCTCTGCTAGCTTCAGGGTGTGTAAGGTGCATGAATGTAAGGTGAGGTTGCCGAAAGCTTCGGTAGACCCTCATTCAGTGTGCTCGAAATGTCGTAGTCATGTATGTATGTTGAATGATAGATGCATCGAGTGTGAGCAATTGACTGAAATGGAATGGAAGGCATATGATTCTTACGTGAAAAAGCTTGAGCGTGATAGAATCAGGAGGTCTTCCTCTAGGAGTGCTTCTGTGAGTAGAAGTCAAGGTAGAATTGTATCTCCATTAAATCCTCCTGTAGATGTAATTCAACCTGATCCTGTTGTATTGCCTCCGAACAATCAGGAAGTGTCTGCTGAAGGAAGCGTATTATTTACGATCATGGAGTCGATTCGCGCCTTGGAATCTAAAGTGCTTGCTCTACAGTCAAATGTGAATTGTGATAAAAGTGTTAGTGCATCTAGTGTAGTGGAGGGGGTCAGATCGGTCCCATAATGCCTCTAGGCCTAGGCCCCTGCCGGACTCCCAGGCCTTAGGGAGAGGGCAAGCCGAAAGCCGAAGGAGGGTTACGGGATCTAATGACCGGTCTGACGTCCCTTCGGCAGAAACTGAGGACGAATCTCAGGCTGCCGGTGTTCGTGCACGGGCACGAATACTTAGAGTGCTTCTCTTCTTCCGAGACTTCCTCTCCTCGCCGAGGTTGGGACGCTCGGAAGACCTCTCAGGGGGAGAGCGGCAGGGGCGCAAGGTGTCGCACAAGCGGCCGTCGCCCTTGTCGCCCTCTTAAGAGAGGTTTCAGAGAAGAGGACGCTTCACGTCCTTCTGATCATTACGTAGATTCGTCACCTGAAGATTTTGAAGCTTTTCCGCCACAGAAAAGGAACAAGACTTCATCAGGGGAGGACTCTTTCGAGCGTCCAAGTCGCTCTAAGCATGTTCCTGAGTTGAAGGAAAGGGGCATCCCCTCGCCCATCTCCTCTCACAGGATGAGTCCTTCTCCTGATCGAGAACTTTCCCCTTCAAGGAAAATGCTTTGGGAAATGCAGAGACAGTTAGCCTCCTTTTTTGAGAGAAAGGAGGCAGAAACTAGTCATCGAAGGAAGGATAGGTGGCTGCCTGTTAAGAGAACTAGGCAGTCCCCGGCTCCTACTCCGCGTTTTTCGGCCTTTGAGTCTCCTCCTAGTAGCCGACGCATTAGAGAACGTGATTGCGTTCCTCATGAAAGGGCGTCTAGGAGAGACGAATTTGACAGAGACGTGAGTTGTCGCACAAGCGGCCAGCGTCTTTGTCAAAAGGCCGAGAACGCTCAAGGATCAATATCGGAAGTTCAAGCTTTGCATGTTGATGATCACGCTCGGCGTCTTAAGCAACGAAGCGCTTACCAGGACGCTCGAAAAGACGCTTTTCAAGACGCGCGGAACGCTCGCCAAGACGCTCCAACTGACGCTGTTCAGGACGCACGGCGTCCTACACATCATGACGCTCAGCAAGACGCTCGAGCTGACGCTGTTCAGGACGCACGGCGTCCTACACATCATGAGGCTCAGCAAGACGCTCGAGCTGACGCTCTTCAGGATGCACAGCGTCCTACACATCAGGACGCTCTGCAGGACGCTTCTCAGAACGCACGGCGCCTTGCATATCGGGACGCTTTCCAGGACGATCAACAGTTGAGTCCGAAACGTCAGGATGTTTCTCATGTTAAAGTGTCGAAGTCATCGCAATCTTTGAAGGGCGCTGATGACTGAGAGAAGGATTCGTCTAGTGATCGCTGCCCTACTGATGATGACGAACCAAATGCGTCAGCGTCGTCAGACTATAAGACGTTGACGGATTTACTTAAGAAATTATTCCCAGATAATTTTCAAGTGCCAATTCCTTGCTCTCCACCTTCACAATTTGCCTCATCGAAGGCCAGGAAGGCCCCTGGCTTCGTTAAGATGGCCACTTCGCTCTCTGCGAAGAGAGCGTTTAAGAGAGTCCAGGATTGGATGGATTCAAGGAAGGTTAAAGGGAAGACTTCGTTTGCACTTCCTCCATCTAGACTGAAAGGGAGAGCTGGGATCTGGTACGAAACAGGAGAAGAAGCAGGATTGAAGGCACCGTCTTCTTCTCAAGGAGATTTCGCCAATTTGGTGGACGCTCCAAGGAGATCTTATTTGTCATCGGCTAAGGTTTCCTGGACAATGACGGAGACTGATCATCACCTCAAGGGGTTATTTAAGACGCTAGAGGTGTTTAACTTTTTAGATTGGTGCCTCGGGGCTTTGGATGTACAATCGAGGAGTCAAGACTCGATTTCGCTGGAAGAGCTTTCGAGTGTATTAGCTTGTATGGATAGAGCAGTAAGGGATGGCTCTGATGAGTTAGCATCTCATTTTGCTACAGGTCTGCTAAAAAAGAGAGCTCTCTATTGTAGCTTTACGGCGAAAGCAGTTTCTCCGCCGCTCAGAAAGCGGAGTTATTATTCGCCCCCTTCTCTACGCACCTATTTCCGCAGTCCATGATTAAGGATCTGTCGGTAAACTTGCAAGAAAAAGCAACAAGGGACCTCTTGACTCAATCTTCCAGACGACCTACTCCTCAGGCTTCTACTTCAACAGCTCCAGCACCCAAGAAGAAATTTAAGCCCTTTTCGTGGAGCACCTTCCTCTAGAGGTTCTTCGAGAGGAAGGGGGTCCTTCAGAGGTAAGATCTCTTCTATCAAGAAGGGAAAAAATTGACGTTTCTGCCCTTCAGGCACCTGTAGGTGCGAGACTCACCTTATTTGCCCAGGCATGGAGGACGATAGGGGCGGACACCTGGACCCCTAGATGTGATCGAGAGAGGATACAAGATCCCTTTCCTCTCTGCGCCTCCTTTGAGCACGAAGCCGATAGACCTGTCGCCCGCATACCAGTCAGAGAAGCAACAGATCTTACTCGACCTTCTAGATCAAATGTTGGAAAAGAAGGCCGTAGAGGAAGTCCTGATGCTGGATTCCCCAGGCTTCTACAACAGGTTATTCCTGGTTCCGAAGCAGTCTGGGGGATGGAGACCTGTCCTAGACGTCAGCAGACTGAACATTTTTGTAAAGAAGAAAAATTCAGGATGGAAACTTCTCAGTCTGTGCTAGGGGCCTTGAGACCCAGGGGATTGGATGGTGTCATTGGACCTTCAAGACGCTTATTTCCACGTCCCGATCCATCCCCAATCAAGGAAGTTCCTGAGGTTTGTCTTAAAAGGGCAGGTCTTCCAGTTCAGGGCTCTGTGCTTCGGTCTGAGTACGGCGCCGATGGTTTTTACTTTCCTCATGCGGAATGTGGCGAAATGGCTTCACTATCGAAAATAAGAGTCTCGCTCTACCTGGACGACTGGCTAATCAAGTCGCCTTCGAAGTCAAGGTGCCTGGAGGACCTTCAGACGACATTACAGCTGACGAAAGGCCCTGGGCCTTATAGTAAATTACGAGAAGTCCCATCTGATCCCCACGCAGTCCACGTGTATCTGGGGATTCAGATGGATTCAGCGGCTTTTCAAGCTTTTCCATCAAAGGAACGTCAGCAGAGATGCTTAGAGAAAGTGTTAGCCTTCTTAGGGAAAGAAAACATGCTCGGCGAAGGAATGGATGAGTCCTTGGCTGGGAACCATCTTTCTCGCTGGAGAAGTTTGTTTCCCTGGGGAGGTTGCACCTCAGGCCACTCCAGTTTTTTTATGGCAGAAAACTGGAAAGACAAGAATCTAGACTCGACTTTGATTATCTCAAAAACGGTCAAGGATCATCTGAAGTGGTGGCAAGATCCGACCAAACTCTCGGAAGGGATGTCCCTCAAGCTTTTGAGCCCCGACCTAGTGTTGTTCTCAGACGCCTCCATGGTCCTGGTGGGCTGGGGAGCAACACTAGGAAAGGAGGAAGTGTCAGGCCTCTGGAGAGGGGACAGAGGTCCTGGCACATAAACTTAAAAGAATTGGAGGCTATTCGGTTGGCTCTTCAGTTCTTCGAAGAACGATTGGTGGGCCGAGTTGTCCAGATTCAACTCGGACAACACTACGGCTCTCGCTTACATAAAAAAGCAGGGGGGGACACACTCTCGATCACTGTTCATGATAGCGAGAGACATCCTTCTATGGCGAAAGCTCGAAACATAGTGATCCTGACAAGGTTCATTTCAGGAATTCAAAATGTTCGAGCGGATCTTTTAAGCCGTCGACATCAGATGCTTCCCACAGAATGGACCCTACATCTAGAAGTTTGTCAAGAGCTATGGAAGTTGTGGGGACGGCCGCTAGTCGACCTCTTCGCAACCTCGAAAACGAAGAGGCTTCCGATTTATTGCTCTCCAGTTCTCGACCCGGAAGCAATAGCGGTAGATGACCATCCTATGGGACTGGACGGGGATGGATGTGTACGCCTTTCCCCCGTTCAAACTCTTAGGAGAGGTAACAAGGAAGTTTGCGGCGTCGCCAGGAGCGAGAATGACTCTGATCGCCCCCTTTTGGCCCTCAAGCGATTGGTTCACGGAGGTCATGTCTCTTCTGGTAGACTTCCCGAGAACCCTGCCAGAGAGAGTCGATCTTCTCAAACAGCCCCACTTCGAGAGGTACCACGGAAACCTCTCCGCTCTGAGTCTGACTGCGTTCAGACTATCAAGAAGTTGGCCCCAGAGCGAGAGGTTTTTCAAGATCAGTGGCAGAGGCTATTGCCAAGCGAGAAGAGCTCCTCTCGAGCAGTTTATCAGTCGAAGTGGGCTGTCTTCAGGAGATGGTGTAGGAAGAAAGGTATTTCCTCCTCCACGACCTCTGTGAACCAAATCGCTGAGTTTCTCTTGCATTTGAGAAATGTGGACAAACTAGCAGTGCCCACAATAAAAGGATTACAAGAGTATGCTGTCAGCTGTCTTCCGCCACAGAGGATTAGATCTGACAAATGATAAAGATCACGATCTTTTGAGATCGTTTGAGACAACCAAAGTACTACAACCGAAGGTTCCATCATGGAACCTTGATGTAGTTCTAAGATTCTTGATGTCGGCTCCCTTTGAACCTCTGCATGCTGCCTCATTGAGAGACACTACTAGAAAGGCGATTTTTCTAACTGCTCTTGCCACGGCAAAGAGGGTTAGTGAAATTCAGGCAATTAGTAAAGAGGTGGGTTTCAGAGGACACAGTGCAGTGTGCTCCTTGGATCCTAATTTCTTAGCGAAGAATGAGAACCCATCTAACCCCTGGCCAAAAACCTTTGAAATCAAGGGGTTAACAGAGTTCATCGGACAAGAGCCAGAGAGAGTCCTGTGCCCTGTCAGGGCTCTCAAATTTTACATGCAAAAGACCAAAGACTGTCGGGGTCCTTCTGAGAACTTATGGTGTTCTGTTAAGAGACCCGACTTTCCTATGTCGAAGAATGCACTGGCATTCTTTTACGGAGCACCATCAGGGAGGCCCATGCGTCCTGCTCGGATGGTGATATGAAGCTTTTGAAAATAAAAGCCCATGAAGTGAGAGCTGTTGCGACTTCAATGGCATTTCGAAAGAATATGGCACTTAATGATATCATTAGCGCTACTTTTTGGCGAAGCAACTCTGTGTTTTGCTTCACATTACCTGCGGGATGTGAAGACGGCATATGAGAACTGCGAGTCGCTTGGACCATACATATCCGCAGAAAGGGTGTTGGGGCAGGGAGCAGCACAAATACTATCCTATAGAAAAGGGTAGGTGTGCTTTTTAATTTTGGTGTTGGTTTATGGTTGAAGGGTTGGTTGCTTGAGGCGCTTTCCCTTTCTTTAGCCTAGAAGTTATGGGACTAACTTCGATAGGTTAGGTCAGGTGGTGGTTTTTAGCTTCGTTGCCCTCACAGTATGGTCAATATGGTCTAGTCACATTGTGGTCACGCCCCCGTTGACAGATCATCTAGAGCGCACCAACTACACAGGTCACTACCTTGTTGGCAACTCTAGTAAAGCAAAAGCAGACTTCGGTGACAGTAATCAAGAAGTCAGCTATGCTAACAGGTAAGGAATCAAGATGTCAATCATCTGCACTTGAGGTGTTTCCTAAATCCTTCTATTCTGTCCCTTCCCACCTCCAATGGTGGGATTCAGCTATATATATATCTGACAGGTAAGTTTCATGAACAAAATGTTATTGTTATGATACAATAAAGTTTGTTCATACTTAACTGGCAGATATATAATTAAAGTACCCACCCACCCTCCCCTCAGGGGACAGTGGTATGAAAAATCTGAATAGAAAATGGGAATGATTCCTGATATCCGCCTCCCAGCGGCGGGAATGGGTACTAACCACCTGGCCGCCCACTGCGTGTGCCGGGAGTTTTGAAATTCTGTCGGACTTCGGAGAATACAGCTATATATATATCTGCCAGGTAAGTATGAACAAACTTTATTGTATCATAACAATAACGTTTTTCCTACGTTAAAACCTGTTTTTTTTTATGGCGTAGTCGCTGTCTCGTCCTCAAGGAGCTTTACACAGAAATTGACAGGTGACGAAAAGCTCTTGAATTTTAATGCCAACAAACCCAAAACATTTTTGATCCGGGATCAAGCCACTAGTTTCAAGGCCCCATTCTTTATTCCAAATACGTACCTTTAGGTTTGGTAGCAAAGAACAAGAAACTGAGTACAAACTCAAGTTTTTTTAGGATGACTTACCTAAGCTTGCTGGGTATGGTTGCAGTATTGTCAAACCTTCCCCAGCAATAGTTGGCATACCCCCGTGTTAGGAAGACCCATGGTTTGCTGCTGTAGCACTTATGGGTCAAGACTATCCACGCCACCTACCGATACACAGTGTAGTCCAATTTGTTCGATCTTGTGGCAAGTGTTGCTAGAGTGTAGGAAAACACAGAAGACCTTTTAGGATGTCTGTTGTGACCTCTAGGTAAACCCTAAGTGCTTGAACTGGGCCTAATTTTTTTTCTGCTAATTCTAGTGTACTTAGAATAGGAGATTTCCTTCTTAAAGGAATCCCATTCTTGGTTAGGAATGACAGGCCAGAGGACAGTAATTGATGGTCAGCTGTTTGTGTGATGTATTGTCTCCATCTAAGAGAGCCCAGTCTGCTTTGTTCCAGTCTTGTAGGAAAGCATTTCTTGTTGTTGCTTGTCCAAAAAAAAATTAAATAAAGGAACTCGGATTTGTTACACTTCCCGTGTCACCAGTTTAGTGATGGCTACTGACTGGAAAAATGAAAATTAATTTTCACCTAATTCTGGCAAAGGTCGCCATTGTATAATAAATTCTCGTTCTCGGTGTCTGGAAAACTGTGGAAGTGACTATCTGGCACTCCCAAAAGGGCCTTGCAAAAGATCAGAACCATAACAAACAATCTACAGCCAAAGGCTGGTATCAATGGAGGGAAAGATTTATATAAAACTCAAGAGATTCAGTTGAACTGAACTATATTTACACTAAATTGTGTGAGTAAGCAATTTACACCTTAAGGGTGACAGGGACTTGAATTGGTCCAGAGATTAAATGGAAGGCAGTTGATTGCAGGTCAAGTGGGAGGCGTGGATGGGAAATAACCCAGGCACAGGAATAAGGTTTGCGCACACCCGGTTGTTGAATAATCATGGCGCCGCTTCCAAAGGATTCCAAATTTCCCCTCACAACTAGGCAAGATATTTGCATGTGCAGAGAGATTGAATCTAGGATCAGTACCAAGGCAATAGACATGTGGGGAAAGTTAAACACAATTCCTTATTATTATTATTTCACATCAAACTTTTCTCACATGGACATAGAATGACTGGGAGCTTATACAGATAGATATACTGCATTGTTGAATTAACTAGGGGCTGTTTAGCATGAAACAACGTTACTTCCCGATGTGGCAGACGCTAGTTAGGTGGGAATATCACAAATAGATTTAATATCACTACTAGCATCACAAGGGGAATTATTTACAGCATCAATGGTAGCAGTGGGGAACTGTGTTAAGGTAACCAAAAATAGGGACTGCAATCCTGAGCCAATATGGGGAAAGTCACCTGGAAAGAATGAAACAGAAGTACAGACAGGAGGCAATATGGTAACTGACTGTACTCGAAATTACTCCATTACAATACCTGAATCCGTGGTCTTGTTTTCTTCAGAATTGCTGATCAGGGGCAAGCACTATGAGCCATAAAGGAACACTGGAGCCCCAGAGGGGAAAGGAGGGCAAGGGGGGAGAGTGAACGTGGCGGCAGCTCAGGATGTTCTAAGAAAGATTGTCGGTTGTCTCCTGGCTTTATAACCTTGCTCCCAGTTCTCTCTTCCCACATGTGCCCTGCACAAGGTCATCCACTTTCTCCTTTCACCATAAGCCCCACCCAAAGTCTGAATGATGGGGCCCTGCTGCAATCCTGCGGGGATTAATTTCAAAGGCAGTCAATTAGAAAGGACAAGAGAGATTCAAAGAGAATGGAGGCTGGTGAAGAGGGGCAACTGAAAAAATGTCTGAATTCCCTTCTAAAATTATGGCATAAATCCTTAAAAATTATATGTATATCTATATGTATGTATATATATGTGTATATATATATATATATCTATATATATATATATATTTATACATATATATATAATCTATTATATATTATTAATATATAAATTCTTAAAAATTTTATATGTATATTATATATATATGTATGTATATATATATATATATATATATATATATATATATATATATATATATATATATATATATATATATATATATATATATATATATATTATATATATATATATATATATATATATACATATATATATATATATATATATGTGTGTGTGTGTGTGTGTGTGTGTTACAGTACCATTAAAAAATTAAGGGAAATCATTGCAAAGGCATTAACTTATAAAAACTTAAGAAAAGGGCACGAAAAACTAATAGAAAAGGGATAAAAAGACGGTTACCCTCAACCATGAGGAAGTGTAAGAGAAACCTTCTCACACAACAGTGACAAGCGATACTGCCCAGCCACCCTCAAAAAATTGGAACTGAAAAAACTTGGTCACACCTCATTTATGCCTACACCAGCCTCTTCTCAGGATTAATTAGCACTCCTTTCTGTGACAAGTCAGAGAGCTGAGGGGAAAGTCCAACAGCCCATCTGGCAAATGTTAGAAAAGGAAAAGGAATTCTATGCTCCCTTCTTTAAAAAAGGAGGATCGTGTGAAAATCTTGGCTCCACCCTTTTCAAGAGTAGGCCTATGGTTTTAACCAATCAAATCAGCAATGCCAGATTGTAAGGACGTCCCAAAATAGGTCCCAACGAATACCCTACTAGGATACCCAAAGGACACACCCACAAAAAGCCAGGGTATGAACAAGAGGCGTTCCCAAATGAGAAGTCTACCAATTACTACAGAAAAGAGGACAGGAAGGCATCTCGAGGAAAAACCAGCAGCCACTCAGACACAAGAACTCTTTCAGAAGATGCCACACCCAGTCAAAATCCAAAATCCAAAGGTGGTGCTAAGGAGATGACATCTGAATAAAAAGGCTGGACAGAGAGAAAATCAGAGACAAAAGAGGGAGACAGGGTGGAGGAGAAGAGACTGAGGGGGAAGCAGAGGACAGAGAAGAAGCAGAGAAACAAAAGTGAGGGAAGAAATGTGGAGTGCAAATATAGACAGTGTTATGTGACAATATTGTACTCAGTAAAATTCCCTCATGCCTAATAGACTTGCAAAGAAAACAAAGTGCCTTCAAAATAGTTTGTCTCTGTCCAAGCGCCCAGAAACAGAAAGGTGGAAATTATAAGTTTTCCCTAACCAAAATAAATACATATAAGGACACATCAATTTAATTTTTTCCCAAAAATAGAACTTTAAGGTAAGGAAGATAGCAACAATCACGCAAGTTGCGATTAATTATACAATTACTCCTCAGTGCCAAACCCATTTCAGTAGCCTCCCTCAGGCCGATTGCTACCTTAGAACTGTAGCTCCTACAGTTAAAATGGTGCCAGCAAAATGGGATTAAATGAGATAGTGTCAGCATAAGAGATTTCAATCCAAACCCTCCATTCGAAAATACAAAGTTCTTCCCCAAAGGCAGTTACCAAGTGCTTGTTACGGACCGTGAGAGGTCCGCTTCAAGTTTGATATTATGATAAACAAAAAAAATTCAACACCAACAGTTGAAACGGGGGATGCAAATATAGAAAGAAACACTAACAGAACAAAGGTTTATTTACAAACTTACTAACAAAGATTAATGCAGAATGGTTTCTCCTATTTACATACCACAAGTAAAATCTTACGATGCATGAACTTGGGAAACAGTGAGGTATTGCAAATACTTGCCAGCCAGTTTTGCGCTGTCGGAGATCTATGCTCGAAGCCGTGGCTTCGCAAAAGGAGAACTGTAATTGCAGACGTCTTCTTGACTCCGTATTGCAAAAAAACAATGTCTGTTCTTGATACTCGAAGGGCAGGAACTCCTCGAAACCTCTTGTAGAATGTTTCTGCTCTCAAGGCTTGCTCAACAACAAAAATACCTCGGTCATTCTCTCTAACTGGACGACTTGACCAGAATTAGACCAAACTCTCGAACGCCTTTTCCTCTCTGATCCTCTGTTTATTCCTTCTTCTCTTATCTCTCTCTGATGATCTCTGATCTCTGCTGCTGAGCTCTCACTGATGATCTGATCTGTGACTCTCGCTGATCTCTTCTACTTCGTCAGTCGTATTTATACGGTGACCTGGGGGCGGGGCCTACGGGGGTCGGAGCATGAACGTCACAGACTCCCGAGATGACCAGAACGTCTTAGAAGAATCTCGACGAAGTATTGCATCATATTTCGCTGCATTTTCTGATGACGTGACTGCGAGTGTCGCGTTCCACAACACTCCTGCCAATTCTAGAACCATCATGAGAACAGGCACCTCCAACACATGCGCAAATGCCTCTTTGCTGCAGACCTACTTGAAGAAAATGCATTTTCATTTCCTTTAACTTATCATTCACTGCTATGAAGCCATTACCATGACACGTCCCCACCCCAAAAAGAAAAAAAATGTAATCAACTTATTTTATTTTTTTCTAAAGAGAAGTAAGAATTTAACAGCAGGGGAACAATTCTACATAAAGCTTTAACACTTCTCCATTCACTCACCAACTCGTGCCTTAGAATGGCTGTCACAGCAGCCAAAGTAGGGGCCTCCCCTGCAGGAGGTTCCACCCTTACGACAGTTGTCGCAGCAGCCAAAATAGGGTGTTTGCCTTTAGCCCCTAGGGCTACCACTGTTTCTGCTCCTAACAGCCTTTCTGGCATTTCCCCAGAGTGAAGGCACCTCCTAGGATAGCTAGATCATGGAGGAACCTGAAAAAGAAGGGACGGAGGAAATCAAACTAACCTAAGAGCCACAAGTTCACCTTGGCACCTGTGCCATAGGTACAGTGCCGCATTCCTTTACAGAGTGATCCTGGCACCTACCCAGAGAAAGTAGCCAGCCTGAACTCTGCCCAGTAGACTAACTTATTAACCCCTATGAACTTGTGTTACTTACCCTCACTCTAATTTCATAATCACCTCCAATTTTCATCTTGGTACTCTCTTAGTCACTCATCGGCATCACACATCATTAACTCACACTTTAAGCATATTAACCCTTCAGGTTACTCAATCTCAAATACTGCATTCAAAATGATAAAATTATCACATAATCTTTAATCAATTGCATAGAGTAGGTTAGCCATTTAATTTAGTTACCAGGCCATTAGGTTAGTAGCAAGTAAGAATTTTCCTGTATCATTACCTAGGGATAGAGTTAGCCTGTCATCACAGACGACTAGTAGATACATCTTAGCTGCATAGCAACACCACAAACCCTCACTCAGAGAAGGGAACTGTCTAGTCAATGTGAGTAACTTTCTTAACCGAGGCCTTCACACCTGAGAGTGAATGACTTCTTGAAGGGGGTAGCTATTACATACTTCCACCTGCATCTTGGGGGGTTCAGGGAAATCGTTAGGGAATAATGGCAGGTCATGGGCGCAAACAGGCTGCTTGTTGAACCCTTAGGTAGCCTAGCTTTAAGCCTTCTCCCACAATAAGCTTGTACTGTTTGTTGATTGTTTCTTCCAGGACTGACCTCTGCCGAAATACTGCCATCTGAACCTTAGGTGGCCTGAAACGACCTCACTCCTCTGCCTATAACCAATCGAGACAGACATCTCCCAACCCCTATTCAGTGCCTTTGTTCTATCGCCATATATGCTGGCTAGCAACAAAAGTTTATATCTGTTCCAACAGATGCACACTCGCAGTAAGATACATTCTGAAGCTGCAATAAATGCCAGTCTCTTTCTTATCCACCAAAATCTCTCTATTTTCCAATATTTATGTTTCCCATTCTCCTTAACAAACTCTTTGCGATCCACCTAGCCCTTATACGCCGACTGGACGTATTTTACGTCGACATTTTTTGTCTCTCGGGTGCCGACTGGACGTATTTTACGTCGACATACAAAAGTTTTTTTAAAAATGCGCGGAAAAATACTTTTAGGCCTACCAGCCGAAAACTCTTGAATCACGCGCCTTGGGGGATGCTGGGAGTTCACGGATCAAGGTGTTGTTTTGTTTACAATCGTTACGCAGGCGCGCAAGCGCGAATTTCTTTCTTGCCGCACTAAAAAGTATCTGTGACACATCTCGGAAATTATCTCGTCACTTTGACATAATTTTTTTTACCATTTTAAATTAGCCGTTACATGGAGTATTATATATGAAAATGTGCCCATTTTTATGTAGAATACAACAAAAAAATACTCATGATTGTAGCTTTTATCAGTTTTGAGATATTTTCATATAAACAACGATAAGTGCCAAAATTTCAACCTTCGGTCAACTTTGACTCGACCGAAATAGTCGAAAAACGCAATTGTAAGCTAAAACTCTTATATTTTAGTAATATTCAATCATTTACCTTAATTTTGCAACTAATTGGAAGTCTCTAGCACAATATTTCGATTTATGGTGAATTTATGAAAAAACTTTTCCCTTACGTCCGCGCGGTAACTCTTCCGAAAAAAATCATACATGCGATTGTGGTAATGTTTGCACCATTTTAAATTAGCCGTTACATAGTTTTATATATGAAAATGTGCGAAATTTCATGCACAATACAACTAAAAACAACCCATGGTTGTAGCTTTTATCAATTTTGAAATATTTTCATATAAAAAATGATGTGACAAATTTACAACCTTCGGTCAACTTTGACTCTACCGAAATGGTCGAAAAACGCAATTGTAAGCTAAAACGCTTATATTCTCGTAATATTCAAGCATTTACCTTCATTTTGCAACAAATTAGAAGTCTCTAGCACGATATTTCGATTTATGGTGAATTTATGAAAAAAATAACATTTTCTTTACGTCCGCGCGGTAACTCTTCCGAAAAAATCATACGTGCGATTGTGGTAATGTTTGCACCATTTTAAATTAGCCGTTACATAAAGTTTTATATAATGAAAATGTGCGCAATTTCATGTATAATACAACAAAAAAATAGTTTGAAGGTTGTAGCCTTTTCTCATTTTTGAAATATTTGCATATAAATCACGATAAACAGAAAAAAATCCACGTTCGGTCAAATTTGACTCTACCGAAATGGTCGAAAAACGCAGTTGTAAGATAAAACTCTTACAGTCTAGTAATATTCAGTCATTTATCTTCATCGTGAAACAAATTCGAAGTCTCTAGCACAATATTTAAATTTATGGTGAATTTAAAAAAAAAAAAAAAACTTTCCTTCCCTCCGCGCGGGCGCGGATTCCCCGCCACAAATCTCCGAAATGCGTAAGTCCCATTCTCGGAATATTTGCTCCGTTTCATATTAGGCATTTCATAGAGTTTTATATATGAAAATGTGCGCAATTTCATGTACAATAAAACGAAAAATATTTGAAAGTTGTAGCTTTTCTTATTTCCGAAATAATTGCATATAAAAAATATATATAAAAAAATTCGACATTCGGTCAACTTTAACTCGTCAGATATGGTCAAAAACTGCATTTGTAAGCTAATATTCTTACAGTATAGTAATATTCAATCACTTGTCTTCATTTTGAAATAAATTGGAAGTCTCTAGGACAATATGTACATTTATGGTGAATTTTTTTTAAAAATATTTGTTTACGTCCGCGCGTTACGAATTCACGCATTATTTTGTGATAATATTTTCTCTGTGTTGCTTTTATCGTTTTACAATGTGTTATATACCAAATGATCGCAATTTAGTGTACATTACAACGAAAAAAAAAAAGTAACTTGTTACCTTTAACCGTTTTGCGCACAGCGCGATTTGAATACAATTATATATGAAAATTTCGTTTTTTTGCGCTATCATATATCGCATTATTATATATGATGATAATTTTTTTTATTTCTGATGGTGCATACTAAACTTCAGGCAATGAAAAAAAAGGAGCCAAAAATGAACTCTTAATCTTGAAAACTAAGCGCGCTGTGATTTTTTGAAAAAAAATATTTTTTCCGCTTCCGCGCTCACTCTGAAACGTCTCCGGCACACGGGACTTCTTTTTTTTTTTTTTTTTTTTTTTTTACCGCTTCGGCGTTTAAGGGCTAGCAAGCATCTTTTCCCTTTTGATTCGTCCCAAGCTCCATTAAGCTACCCTCAATTAAGAATTAGAATTCTGTCACCATTGTGAAAAGTGCTAATTGATTTAATGATAAATTCCCTCCATTGTGAGCTAAATCACCCACATGAGAGAAATCTTTGCATGTTTGAGTGTAACCTGGAATTCTCTTCCCCTGCTACCCTGAGTTCCATGCCACTGCTTCCCTGCCAAGCATATCTACTTACCATAGAAGATTTCTGTACCAAGATATGGCCACATTAGCATCCATCAACTATCAGTCAGTCTCCTTACCAGCAATCTAGCAATATCATGTAAAGGGGGTAGCCCAGTCAATATCTTCTTGGGTGTAAGATTTTGCAACTGTACATTTTCCAGTGTTCTGCATATGTTCATATGGGCTCTACCTGCCATGCCATTTTGATTTACATGGTAAATTCTTCTTAATAAATTAACTTTACGTAATCCAACTGGTTTTGAAAGGCTATCTTCCATTTTCCATTGATTTTTCTGATCCAATCTTAAGTTCACTCATGGATTTTCCATTATATATATATATATATATATATATATCTATATATATATATATATATATATATATATATATATATATATATATATATATATATATATGTTGATATATATACATACATATACATATATACATACATACATGTATATATGATATATATATATATATATATATATATATATATATATATATATATATATATATATATATACATATATATATACATACATGACATATATAGATATAGTATATTAAATATAGATATAGATAGATATGAAAATATAAAGATATAGATATGAAATATAGAGATATGATGATATACTAGAGATAGATATAATAGATAGATAGATATATAGAGATAGTAGATATAGAGATAGATGATATAGAGATAGATATATATATATATATATATATATATATATATATATATATATATATATATATATATATATATATATATATTGCAATACACCCCCTGAACACCTGAACAAGCCCTGGTCACTTACCAGCCCGAACCATCATTATTAAAATTTTACCAAATCTATGGTTAAAATAAACGATCAGTGTTGCCAATCTCCTGGCAAACACCCTCGTTACCTAGTTACCAGCCCACCGCTGATAGCCCTGCCTCACGGGCCGGTCACACCTGCCCTCTCACGTCATCACTTATCGTTCGCGGTGGAGTACAGATGTATCCACAGCGAACTCCTATTTGGGTCTTGCCCGGCCTTCATTTGCACCTTTGATTTGATTGATTTTGGTGACGAATTACGCATCCCTTTGGATTACTGTTGGATTGCTCTTAATACCTTGTCATCAGACATTGATTCTGCAAAGGAAGAAACAACACAAGCTACTACAACGGCTACTGCATTCTCGGCCACGACATCACAGAAAACGACGAGCGGAAGTTCAACAACGTATCGTCTTTGCCAACAATGCAAGAAAAGGATGAGTACCCTATGACACGATAGTCATTCCTTATGCGTAAATTGTAGGCCTGTTCAATATGATGTAAAGACCAGATTGTTTGGAATGTCAGGAGGTGGTCTTTGGACCAGATGTTAGGGTATCTCAAAACGTAGGAAAGGTCTTGTATTAAGAAGTAAGTGTAGGCAGGAAGAGACTAACGTAGATCAAGATAAAGACTTAGAGACAGTGCTCTTTAAGAGACTTGAGAGTAGGCTGACATCGAGTATGACATCTCTGTTACCGATTTTATGTCAAGATTAAGTGAGGATAGATCGAGCAATAGGGATACTGAAATTACTAATCGTTCTTTTCCAGCTCCCCTGCCTGTTCCAGAACCAGCCCTAACCGGTGCTGGGGTTATGGGGATCCGCAAGCCCACAGGGCAGGATCCGCCGTCCCCCCTGGCGCGGAGCAGGCAGTGTTGGCAGCAGATTCCCCTTCCCTCGATGTGAAGTTCTCAGGATGATAAAAACTTAGGTCAGATATAGACGATTAGGGATAATAGGCTACATAGTGTTTAGTTTAGAAAGAGAAGTGCAGGTTTCTTCGGGTCTGTTTTCTATTAAAAGTAGTAGTTTATAGAGGTACAGTGTCCTTAGAGCATCTTTAGGCATTTTTTCCTGCTTCCGAGTTCCTTAGCATCAGAAGCTGGTTTTAGGCCATGGTTGGTCTTTCAGATATGCTCCTTCGTCTTTAAGGTTACTTTCCTCTACTTATACGATACGATAATTGTTAATATCAACTAATTCTCCGTTCAATGCATATTGTCTTACGATATTCAGTATGGAGAGAAATCGAATAAAATTAACTACAGTTAGCCTAGTGTTCACGATTGATATATCGTATGCATATTCAGTAGCCTAGCCTAAAGTATTCGCAGTACAATATCGATAGTTATTTTATATTGGATAACGCTGTAGGCTCAAGGCATGCTGACTTCTGATAATTCAGTACAGGTGTAATTGAAAACGAACGAGAATCCGATCGGAGAATAATTAATATGAATGTAATCGAACAGAATGAAGATCGGATTCTGTCCGACTAAAGCATTATAATTGTATTATATGTATCATCATATTAGCGTAGTATAAACACTTAACTCGGCAGTCATTCACGCTGGAATCAGCGGATGACGAATACGGGTTTGCGTCGCCGTATCCATCTCATTCTCTCCTGATTGCCTAAAATGACTAACGTAACAACACACTCATTTTTGCCAAGTTTGTACAAACGTCTCAAAGGAGACGTGTGTTCAACTATGTTGACATTTAACATAGTCAATGAGGTATCTATCTTGGGGCATATAATCAGATGGCAGATATAAGGAATTCGTATGTATGACGTCTTCATACGTTTAACCGACTATTGCCGTCAGTAATTACATTGCGCTTTTGTCAATTTACAGTTACAAATTATTACCAGTCGTATTATCAAATTACAATGACAACTGAAATTAATACTAGGCCTAATAGTTAATTTAATTATCTTTAAATATTATTTTATTACTTTTCAATTAAATTACAATTACACTAGCTTGTCGTCAACAGCACTATTGTAAGGAGGTGTGGCTTAGACAGACAAGGATGCCGGCTAGTCTGTTTTTGTTTTTGTTTTTTTCCTTGGCTCCAGATTCAACCATATCACTTGGTCTCGGCTAATGTTTTTGTCCCTAGTTAGCATATTAATGAATATCGGGATACTTAACTTATGGAACGAAGTCATACTGTTCGTCTTACGATGTAATTCAAGTCCAAAATTTGACTGATACGTCTCATTGGAAGCTAGTTTTTCCATCGGGTTAGATGGCGTTAAATTTAGGATTCCGTTCGTTTTTCACTCGTTTTCATAGGTATTACGAACCTTACACTTTATATACTTTATTAATCCTTTGTCTGAAAAAAAAAAAAAAAAGTAATGAGCTCTTTCATGCTATTAGTTTCTTTTACCACGGCTGCGTTTGAATTCATACAAAAGCTCGGGACTTCTGTCCAGGTTGCTGATGCACGTAATTTTGCCTTCTTATTAGCTTCAGCTGCATTTATAACATGAATACAGTAATTACCGTCGCACGCGGATGAATACAATAACGGATGTTGCTATCGGATTCGATTACTGTCATACGCTGTTCGATACATTAAAGTGATGTTGTTATAGGAGTCGATCGCATTAACAACAAGTTCTCGTTCGGTTGTTCATAGCTGTACGGAGTTATAAGAGTATATTATCATTAAGATAATACCCTTTTAACTTAGAAGAGGGTGCAATTTACGGAGGTGGAGATGTTAGACGATTGTAATGTCTCTCTCTCTCTCTCTCTCTCTCTCTCTCTCTCAATTACTTCCCTATTCCCTGATATATTCTCTCTTTATCTTAGACGATTGTATTTCTCTCTCTCTCTCTCTCTCTCTCTTACTTTTCTGATTTCATATTCTCTCATCCTATTTTCCACGCTCTCCTAACACTGGACTCATTGTGCAACAGAGGTTTTTCTTCCTGTCACACCTTTTCAAACTTTGTCAATTTCCCTTCAGCGCTGACTGACCTCATAAGTCCCAATACTCGGCCTTTGGCCTAAATTCTATTTTTAAACCCAACAATCTTGCTGTCTGAGTTAGTATTAGAGTAGGGAGCGAATATTAGGAATATGTATAAGGTATTCATGATATGATATATCACGAGAGGATTTTAAGTATTAGGACAGATAGGAAAGAACATGTCTGGGTCTATCTGAGGGTATATTCTTCCAAGTGCCAACCAGGCAGAGTACAGACAGGCAGGTACAACACTACAAGAGAGGACATCACTACGATCGTCGACACCGTCGCAGACGCACCGATGGACATGGTTGTCTCCTCCGTACATGAGAGACCTAAGGACACATTGGGAGGTCTTCAGTTTCCCTCCATACATGAAGAGCGAGGAGGCACATGGGAGTCTTCAGATTCCCGTTCCATACATGAAGAGGCCGACGAAGGCCACATGGGAGGTCTTCAGAGTTCCCTCCATTACATGAGAGGGCCGAGAGCCACATGGCGGGAGGTTCTTCAGTTTTTCCTCTACTCAGGTGAGGCACATAGCCAGCTGAGAGGAAACAGGTTTGTATCCCTCCCGCACTCAATGAGTTTTGACCTTAAAGTAGAGGTGCAGGGAGTTTTTCCCTCCACATATGGGAGGCCTAGAAGGCCACACATGGGAGATTAGTTTGGACAAGTGACAAATAAACTTGAGACTGACCCGCATACTCAATTATATTGACTGACAATGTACAGTGGAGGGCCGAGTAGATTTGATTCCCCACCTCCAAATTAATGTTGTTAATCGGGCTTGTTCAGTGTTCAGGGGTGTATTGCAATATGAAGTTTTTATTGTAAAACTAATATTGTAATACCTACCTGAACACCTGAATGATTCCCACCCTCCTCCCCTCTCATACAGAGTTATTGAGTTATGATTGACGTGAGAGGGCAGGTGTGACCGCCCGTGAGGCAGGGCTATCAGCGGTGGGCTGGTAACTAGGTAACGAGGGTGTTTGCCAGGAGATTGGCAACACTGATCGTTTATTTTAACCATAGATTTGGTAAAATTTTAATAAATGATGGTTCGGGCTGGTAAGTGACCAGGGCTTGTTCAGGTTTGTTCAGGTAGTAGGTATTACAATATTAGTTTTACAATAAAAACTTCATATATATATATATATATAATATATATATATATATATATATATATATATATATATATAATTAGTACTGCAAAGTAGCTATAAAGACATTTTATGATCATTCAAAGTAAATTTTGAAAAAAAATTCATAAATCTACCTCAATTTTATAATTTTCTTACATCAGACCCTTTGCATTTAGAATAAATTGTTAAATTATATCAGAATATTGAAAGCATTAGCTTTCTACTGATACATTAACTCCACATACTTCATCAGAGTTGTTCTACTTGTCTGAAATTGAGATCAAACATAAACATCTTGGCAGCAGTATTTTTATCTACCTATTTGAATTAGGATAAAAATTATAGGTCCGACTGTACTGTAAAGTGGAAACCTATCTAGCCTCCCCACATCTTAAAGGGTGGTCATGAAAAATACTGACAAGAACGTAAACATTCCAGCGCCACCTAGTGGGAAACAGGTGATTACAGAGGCAGTCCTAGTGGGTTAGCGAAGCAGATTTTGTTGTACTATTTTGATTGGCAATTGCACCTAATGGGATGAAGATATAAGCTAACTTTACCAGTAGGTAAGTATCCAGATAATTTTATCATGAAAATTCTCATTTTTCTTGCAGCTGTCTTAGTTTCATTCCTCATACAATAAAATTAGTTTATTTTACCCAAAATCGAGTGTTATTTATTGTAATAGGGAATATGTTTGGCTATATTTCCAAGAATATTTCTATTGTATTTACTATATCTCTAACAAAATTATTCAATTTGGACATACTGTAACATATATTTGGCTGTATTTCCAAGGATATTTCTATTACATTTACTAGTATATATCTTTAATAAAAGTATTCAATTTAAACATACTGTAATTAAAACAAGAATGAGCCACACTTCCTGGAATAAGGCAATACATTATTAAAATTTATTTAATTCAGTTTAGGTGAAGAGTGAAACAAAAACTTTGTGAATATATTAACTCTTAAGACTTAGTTAGTACAATTAAACTTAAGGGTACATAGTTTACAAATTAGCGTCCATATGGATGCATAGTTGTTGCAGCTTTGATATTAGTCTTGACTGCGCTGACAGCTTTGCTTGTTGCGACTGTAACAGAAACAAAAATATAAGTACGTATAGAGAAATTTCAAAATTTCACAGCATATAACTCATAGCTTTAGTTTAACCTAAACTGCCATACAATGCAGATGAGACCTGTGTAGCTAAGGAGTGCAAAAAGTACCTTCTATGACAAAGGTAATGAGCCCACTGAAAGGTCAAATGTTTGCATCATCATTTACTGATTCATACAGCTTAGTATAACAACTATAGTTATCAATTCTACTTCAAATACAATACTATAGGTCATCAGGTACAGCTAAAATAAAGTAAAAACAACAAATTTAAAAGTAATTTGTTTTTTCCTAACTATACAAACCTGAGGTCTTTACATAAGGAATTTGCTTCAGAGTAGCTGGAAAAACCTACTTAACTTTCAAACAAGGTAGTAAGGCAGTTAACTACCATCTGCCTGGTGGGAGTCCTGCCCACCCACACAGTATGCATTCACTTAGCCTTTCAGCCCATATATCACAATGGGTGGGGTGGGGGGGGGTGTTTGGCATGAGATGGGCAGTAAATGTAAAGACCTCAGGTTTGTATAGTTAGGAAAATACAAATTATGTTCAGAATTTGGCATTTGTTCCTAAACAATATACAAACCATTGGTCTTTACATGAGGAAGACATACTTCCTTGGTGGGAGGTATCTGAGTAAGCTGAACTTACTGGTTGATCGCCACACCTGGTCCTCCTTCCTTCCAGGTCGAGTAGAGCAGAGGAAGGAATCCCTGCTCCTGACATGCTGAACACAAGTGTGCTCAACTCTAAGACTTCTGGACCTTTTCAAATGAATGGGTGTAAGCAACATTAATTAGAAAAAGGCTAGGTTGAGTCTAAGTCTGTGACAAAGCTATATATACAACCATCAGTTTTGTAGAAGTAACTTAACAAGAAATTATATAGCTAAAGATATCTGCCTATGTTAGTCTAAACATTCAAACTTTGCGGTAGTGCTAATTAACTGTGTGGGTGTAGGTAACCAGCCCTGCCCACTTTCCAGGTACTGGGAGGAACAGCTTCAATTCATTTGCTGCCTTATTCTGACCAACATCAGCAGTTTCCCTGCAGTCTGCTTCATCATTTTTTGGATGTTTATGGGTATTTCCTTCAGTTTAGTGAGGTACTTGGTTCTTGTTATAGCCTTTAAAGCTTTGTTTTTGTTAGCTTTGGTTAGCTTTAATATTAGCTTTTTGAAATGTCTTACTCTAGCACTTCAATTGTTAGGTTTTGCACTTAGGGTTGTAGAGCTAGGTTATCTAAGTCTTGCTATAATTCTCACACTAACTAGATTACCCAAGTCTTGCTATGATTCTCACACTAAGTGTGTCAAGTGTAGGAGGCAAGATTGCAATAAGGCTAACGCTTGTCCAGGATGTCAAGACTGGTTCGAGAAAAAGTGGAAGGTATTTAATTCCATTTGAAAAAAACTTGATAAAGACAGGAAAAGGAAAGCAGCTGTTAAAAGCCAAACCAAGACTGATTTACAGCCTAGTCAAGGAATAAGCAATGTAAAACCTACTGTTTTTTCTTCTTCTCACCTTCCTCTTTTCCCATCTGTAGCTCTCCTACACCTTTGCAGGTTTCTGTGCTTCTGATCCCAATGGCCATTGCCAACCTTGAATCAAGGTTCGATCAAAAGTTTTTAGCACATGCAGTGATGGAGTTGGGTTCTTCATTCAGTGCCTTTGTTGAAAAATCTAGTGTCAAGTGTTAGTGTTAAGAAGATGGCTATCTGTCCCATCGACAGTCCTGGATGAAGGTCCCTGTCCCACTCTCCCACATCAGGGAGAAGACATACTGAGGCTCCAAGGTATATCAGTTGGGGTTTGCCCATGGGTAGTCGCCCCCCCCGTCGAGCCTATTGCCCATTCCCAGGATTAACAAAGCACCATTGGAAAGGCGTCTTTTTAAGTGCACATCGTCTGTCATCTGATTCCGAAGACGACAGTCCAAGCAAGAAGTGCCAACTGTGCTACCAGGTCTCTTTGCACCTGCTAAAGACACCCTACTGGCACAGACAGCTCCTCACCTCCAACCAAAAGGCATAAGGAGACTAGTATTAGTCCTCAACCCTCTTGCAGTTTCACTGTTTTGGCTTCTAATTCTTCGACTCGTCCACCTGCTCATTTAGGGACACTCCAAAGCCTGTTTTGTATCTAGATCATCCGCTTTTGGCACCCAAGCACCAGGAGGCCTCACTTATGCAGGCGAGGCTCCCGCTGCAGACAGCTCAACTTCCACCTTCAGACTCAAGGTGTCAGCTTTTGCAGTTTTGGCACCAGCCTCTGTTCCTCAGCAGCCACATTCTTCAGCGCAAGGAGAGACTTCTCTTGCCCCCCTTAGGTGCCAGTTGGATGAAATCAGGACATTTTTTAAAAACTCCAATTATCACCAAGGCTAAAGATTAAAGATACATTGTTTTCTCCCGTTTTGAGGAGCAGGATTTTGGTCAAGATGCTGCTCCTACTTCAGCTTACTCTGCTTTGTTCAAGCAAAACCAGCCTCACCTGCATCAACTTTGCTTATGAGGAAACCTCCGTCAGATCATACTTCTCTTCCAAAATTGGTGCTTTTATCTTCTGTGAAGAAGGCTCTTCATGAAGTGGACAGTTGGCCTCTAAGAGAGAACCAGGCAAAGCTTTTCCTCCTTGTAATTTGGTCAAGAATTTTCTGTTTCTATGCCACTGAGCAGGCCCCCTCTCTGGTAGTCTCTGCCTTCTTCATCACTTAGGTCAGGTTATCCTCTTCTTCAGGGTTCAACCACTTGACCAGGAACATCTTCAAGGCTTTGGAGGTACAGTCAACCCCCTGTATTCACATTCTCGAGATTCACAGACTCACCTATTCCAGGATTTTTCTCTGGACATATCTACCCATTATTTGTGGGAAATTTCCCTATTAGTGGGTTTTTCCAATGATAAATATTCACTAATTAGAGTATTTTCATGTTATTTTCATGACTAAATACATTTTTATGGTACAAAAATAATTTACTAACTTTCAAATATTAATACTGATTAACCCTTTAACGCCGATTGGACGTATTAAACGTCGGCAAAAATTGTCTGTCGGGTGCCGAATCAACGTATGGTACGTTGACGAAAAAAAGTTTTTTAAAAATTCGCTGAAAAATAGTTCTAGGCCTACTAGGCAAAAACTTTTGAATCACGCACCTTGGGGGATGCTGGGCGCTCACAGATCAAGCTGTTGTTTTGTTTACAATCGTTACCCAGGCGCGCAAGCGCGAATTTCTTTCTTCTCGCACTAAAAAGCATCAGCGACACATCTCAGAGAAATTATTTTGTCACTTTGACATCATTTTTGCACCATTTTATATTAGCTGTTACATAGAGTATTATATATGAAAATGTGTGCAATTTCATTTAGAATACAACAAAAAACAACCCATGGTTGTAGCTTTTATCAGTTTTGAAATATTTTTATATAAATGACGATGTGCCAAAATTTCAACCTTCCGTCAACTTTGACTCTACCCAAATGGTCGAAAAACGCAATTGTAAGCTAAAACTCTTATATTGTAGTAATATTCAATCATTTACCTTTATTGTGCAACAAATTGTAAGTCTCTAGCACAATATTTCGATTTATGGTGAATTTATGAAAAAAACTTTTTCCTTACGTCCGCGCGGTAACTCCTCCGTAAAAATCATAAATTTTTTAGTCCGATTGTCGTAATGTTTGCACTATTTTAAATGAGCCATTACATAAAGTTTTGTATATGTAAAGGTGCACAATTTCATGTAGGATACAACAAAAAACAACCCATGGTTGTAGCTTTTATCAGTTTTGAAATATTTTTATATAAATGACGATGTTGCCCAAAAGTTTCCAACCTTCCGTCAACTTTGACTCTACCCAAATGGTCCGAAAAAACGCAAATTGCAAGCTAAAACTCTTATTTATTGTAGTAATATTCAATCATTTACCTTTATTGTGCAACAAATTGGTAAGTCGCTAGGCACAATATTTCGGATTTATGGTTGAACATTTATGAAAAAAACTTTTTCCTTACGTCCGCGCTGGTAAACTCCTGTTCCGTAAAAATCATAAACTTTTTTAAGTTCCGATTGTTTCGTAATGTTTGCCACTATTTCATTTTTAAATGAGCCCATTACATAAATTTTTGTAGTATGGAAAGTGTGCACCAATTTCATGTAGGATACAACACAAAAAAAAACAACCCATGGATTTGCAGCTTTTAATCAGTTTTGAAATATTTTCATATAAATAACGATGTGCCAAAATTTCAACCTTTGGTCAACTTTGACTCTACCGAAATGGAGAAAAACCACAATTGTAAGCTAAAACTCTTACATTCTAGTAATACTCAATCATTTACCTTCATTTTGCAACAAATTGGAAGTCTCCAGCACAATATTTTGATTTATGGTGAATTTTAGAAAAAAAATTTTCCTACGTCTGCGCAGTAATTGCTGAAAAAATCGGAATTTTTTTGTCCGATTGTCGTAATGTTGGCACCATTTAAATTAGCCGTTACATACAGCTTTATATGTGAAAATGTGCACAATTTCATGTTGAATACAACAAAAAACAACCCATGGTTGTAGCATTTATCAATTTTGAAATATTTTCATATAAATAACGAAGTGCCAAAATTTCAACCTTTGGTCAACTTTGACTCAACCAAAATGGTCAAAAAACGCAATTGAAAGCTAAAACTATTACATTCTAGTAATATTCAATCATTTACCTTTATTTGGCAACAAATTGGAAGTCTCTAGCACAATATTTCGATTTATGGTGAATTTATGAAAAAAACTTTTTCCTTACGTTCGCGCTGTAACTCTTCCGAAAAAATCATAAATTTTTTTGTCCGATTGTCGTAATGTTTGCACCGTTTTAAATTAGCCGTTACATAAAGTTTTATATATGAAAATGTGTGCAATTTCATGTAGAATACAACTAAAAACAACCCATGGTTGTAGCAGTTATAAGTTTTGAAATATTTTCATATAAATCACGATAAATAGACAAAATTCGACCTTCGGTCAACTTTAACTCGACCGAAATGGTCGAAAACTGCAATTGTAAGCTACAACACTTACAGTATAGTATAATATTCAATTAATTACCTTCATTTTGCAACAAACAGGAAGTCTCTAGCACAGTATTTCGATTTATGGTGAATTTTTGAAAACAGCTTTTTTTTACGTACGCGCGTTACGAATTCATGCATCATATTGTGATAATACTTTCTGTGTTGCTTTGATCCTTTTACAATTTGTTACATACCAAAATCATCACAACTTAGTGTACAATACAGCGAAAAAATAATTAACTCATTAGCTTTAACCGTTTTGCTCATAGCGCGATTTATATACAATTATATATGAATTTTTTTTCGCATTTTCATATATTCCAATATTTATATATGATATTTTGTTTTCATTTCTGATGGTTGCATACTAAACTTCAGGCAATGAAAAAAAAAGGAGCCAAAAATTAACTCTTAATCTTGAAAATTAAGCGCGCTGTGATTTTCTGAAATAACAAAATTTTCTGCTTCGGCGCTCACTTGCTGATGCTTTTTTAGTGCGAGAAGAAAGAAGTTCGCACTTGCGCTCCTGGGTAACGATTGTAAACAAAACAACGCCTTGATCCGTGAGCTCCCAGCATCCCCCAAGGCGCGTGATTCAAAAGTTTTCACCTAGTAGGCCTATAACTATTTTTCCGCAAATTTTTAAAAAAACTTTTTTTCGTTGACGTACCATACGTCCAATGGAATCTAGTTCTGATTCCAAACCTAGTGACATGACTGATACAGCTGAGTGTGGTGCATACAGGCCAGAAGAGGACGACCAACCCGGTGCCTTTAACCCAAGCCAAACTCAATGACCTGACACGAGACCTGAACCTTTCCAAGGAGTCTGCCCGGCTACTGGGTTCTCGTCTTCAAGAGAAACGTCTACTGGCACCAAGAACAACATTCTGTTGGTATTAAGACCGCGAGAGAGAATTTAGAAAATTCTTCATGTCTGATAAAGCATCTCACTAGTCTACTGTAACAATATTGCTCACCTGATTGAATTACTTGGTCTGAAGTATGATGCTATGGAATGGAGACTTTTCATTGACTCATCTAACAGAAGTCTCAAGGCAGTTCTTCTGAATAACAGAAATAAGTTTTCATCGATCCCTGTTGGGCACTCAGTTGAAATGAAAGAATCCCACAAAAGCATGGAACGTCTGTTGTCTGCTTTGAACTACCAAGAACATAAATGGTTGATCTGTGGAGATCTCAAACTTGCTGGACTCATCCTAGGACTTCAAGGTGGTTAAACAAGTATCCATGCATTCTGTGCTTATGGTATAGCTGTGCTGATGACCAACATTATGTCAGACAAGAGAGGCCATCAAGACAAGGATTAAATCCTGGGTCACACAACGTTCTGTTCCAAACTCGGCCTTATGAAGAACTTTATAAAGGCATTGGACAGGGAAGGTAGAGAATTTGCTTTCCTCCATCAGGAGTTTCAACAAAAAAACATGGAGAAACTTAAGGCAGGTATATGTGATGGTCCTCAAATAAGGGAACTCATCAAGAACGCTAGTTTTGATGATGCACTAAATCCTGCTAAACTCTCTTTCTGATTGTCCTTCAGGTCAGTCATTGCAAACTTCCTTGGCAACCACAGAAGTTCCCAGTATCAGAAGGTGGTTGATGAGTTAATGGGGAATTTCTGCCCACTTGGTGCCCACATGTCAGTGAAAATGCACTTCCTCTGGTCTCATCTGGACTATTTTCCAGAGAATTGTGGAGACTTCAGTAAAAAACAGGGTGAGCACTTTCACCAAGATATCAGTGATATGGAGGAACGCTATCAAGGCCAATGGAATGTCAACTTTCTGGCCGACTACTGCTGGTGCCTCAAGAGGGATGTGGAGCCTGCTCAGTACAAACGGAAGCCCCTGAAGAGACCATTCATCCATGAGTAGCTTCCTTAGTTCATTATACTTTACTTGCTATGTAATCAAAATATTTTGTATGCCTTCTGTGAATAAATCAGTCTAATTTTTTTAATATTGTGTTTCATTCACCTACAAATAGATTGGAATTTAGGATAATTTTTATGTGCTAATATTTCATTAACTTGATCTGATTGAATAAAATGAGCATGGTTTTTGGATTCAGTGCAAAAAAACTGGCCAAAAATCAGGTATCATATGTTAGACCTTGAAAACAGTGTAATCATCCATGTGTGGGGGAGGAGGTCGGGCTCCCATTTTGTCATTACTTGGTAAATATATGAAACATTTTACCATAAAAATGTCTTTTTTACATAAGTAACTTACCAAGTAATTACATAGCTGATTCCACATTGACAGGAGGTGGGATACATGGACTACTCTACCCCAAACCATTATGTGATAATGAATTTGTGAACTGAATAGGGTTCATAACTCTGAAATGCTTGTTGTTTCCTTACCTTGTAAGAGAGCTGCTGTAAGAAAATACTGCCTCTGGTCAGCGCTCATCTTACGTGGTAGAGGCTGGGTGGTTTGACCCAGGTTGCCTACAACCTTAGTGGGAGCTTTGAAGCAAAGCCTATGGTCTAATCGCTTGCAAGATTAAGCACATAATGCCCCTGCCCAGGGCGCAGTACCAACAAAGACCAGATCAACAATGTTACCTATACCAAAAAACTAAATTCCAGCCCTTCACCAAAACAACTGGAGGGTATCCTGGTACCAAGTAACCCCAAGACCCCCAAAGACACACAACCATAAATCAAGGTATATACACTGTTTCTATCTCTTTTAGATAGTGTGATGCAAAAACTGACTTACATCTCCAGAAAGTTGCTTGAAGGATGATCATCAGGGAAAGGTTCTTCTTAAATAACAAAGAAGTGGAAATCGCTCTGATTTTGTGCGCTTTATCCTTTAGAATATTCTTCACTTATTTGATAAAGTGATTCTCTAATCACTTCCCTTAAGAAGAATGATAGGGCCTTCTTAGAAAGAGGATGTATGGGCTCTTTTACTGACATCCATAAATTACTGGAAGGGCCTCTAGTCTTCTCCATCCTTTCCAAGTAGAACTCGGGGCTCTCACTGGGTAGAGGACTCTCTCCTTTTCTTCAGGCCCTAGTAATTCTGATACTCTTAATTACAAAAGAACGAGGCTAGGGCCCAATAAGATTCTTGTTTTTGGCAAGAAAATTAAGAGATAATGAACAGATCACGTCTCCTCCAGAGAACTGGATTCTCCTATCCATAACCTGAAGTTCACTTACTTTTATTGCTGTAGCTAAGGCTATTAAAAGGAGCGTCTTCTTTGTCCGGTTTCTGAATGAGGCATCTTCCAATGGTTCAAAAGGGTGCCTGAAAGCCACTTTAACACCACAACTAGATTCCAGGCCACTGAATATTTTCCTCTTTTGCTTGTATTCAAAGATTTAATCAAGACTGTGATGTCTTTGTTTACAGACAAATCCGAATTTTAGCTGCTAGGGCTGGAAACTGTTAGCTATGTAATTACTTGGTAAGTTAATTATGTAAAACCAAATTCTATCACCAATGGTATGTGGTCGGGTAATGGAGATGAGTTCCCCCATATACTTTGCAAAGTCATAATGAAAATACTGTATCATGTTACCAGAGTACCCTGAGTTGATATACTGTTTTACTACTAAGAGACCAGTTATAAAGAAAAAAAATGTTATTGTTATAATACAATTAAGTTTGTTCATACTTACCTGGCAGATATATATATAGCTGTATTCTCCGAAGTCCGACAGAATTTCAAAACTCGCGGCACACGCAGTGGGCGGCCAGGTGGTAGTACCCATTCCCGCCGCTGGGAGGCGGATATCAGGAACCATTCCCATTTTCTATTCATATTTTATCAGTGCCACTGTCTCCTGAGGGGAGGTGGGTGGGCACTTAATTATATATATCTGCCAGGTAAGTATGAACAAACTTAATTGTATTATAACAATAACATTTTGTTCATGAAACTTACTTGGCAGATATATATATAGCTGAATCCCACCTTCGGATGGTGGGAAGAGACAGAATAGGATTTGTAGGAAACTTAAATTAAGTAGATGATATACACCTTGGTTCCTCACCTGTTAGCAAAGTAGACTCTGTGATTACTGTCACTTCAGCCTGCTTGTGCTTAATCAGAGTTGCCAGCCAGGTGGAGACCTGTAGTGCTGGTGCGCTCTGGATGCTCTGTCAACGGGGACGTGACCTCAATGTGACAAGAGCATAGAGCCATACAAATGAGGGCAACGAAGCAACTGACCACCACCTGACCAACTATCCAAGACCCCCTGAACACTAAGCTAAGAGATGGGAGGTCTTCACCAAAGCCTCACCACAACCAACCACAACAACTAAAACCTAACCTAAACCTAACTAAGGGATAGGGAGAGAGCTACCTTCAGCCCCCAAGACTGTGTCTGCAGAAACGTATGGCCCAAGAGAACAACAGTCCTCGTATATCGTTCTCACATCTCTCAAGTAGTGTGAGGCGAATACTGAATTGCTCCCTCCAAAAGGTGGCGTCAAGGATGTCCTTGATCGACATGTTCCTTTGGAAGGCAAGCGAGGTTGCGACAGCTCTGACCTCGTGAGCTTTCACTCGCAAGAGGCTCAAATCGATCTGTGTGGAAGACGAATGAGCCTCTTTAATGACGTCCCTCAGAAAGAACGCCAAAGCGTTCTTGGATAATGGTATATCGGGTCGTTTAACCGAACACCAGAGATTATCTGAGGGACCTCGTACTTCTTTAGTCTTGTGGACATAAAACTTTAGAGCCCTGACAGGGCACAGGACTCTCTCAGGTTCTTGGCCCACAAGGCTTGTCATACCCTTGATTTCAAAGCTCCTTGGCCAAGGGTTCGACGGGTTTTCATTCTTTGCTAAGAAAGTGGGACTCAAACAGCAGACAGCATTGTCCCCTTTGAAGCCCACTCTCTTACAAATGGCCTGAATTTCGCTAACTCTCTTCGCCGTCGCCAGAGCAGTTAGGAAAAGAGCCTTCTTAGTCAAGTTCCTAAGAGACGCTTCATGTAGAGGTTCGAAAGGACTCGACATTAAAAGTCTAAGGACTAAATCCAAGTTCCAAGAAGGAGGCCTCGCCTGAGGTATCTTGGATGTCTCAAATGATCTCAGGAGATCGTGAAGATCCCTGTTATCAGACAGGTCAAGTCCTCTGTGTCGGAAGACTGCCGACAGCATACTCCTATATCCCTTGATGGTCGGGACAGCCAGCTTCTGTACATTTCTTAAAAATAGCAGGAAATCGGCTATCTGGCTCACAGAGGTAGTGGAAGAGGAAATTCCCTCCTTTCTACACCATGCCCTGAAGGAAGCCCACTTCGACTGGTAAACAGCTCTCGAGGACGTTCTCCTAGCATTGGCGATCGCCTTTGCAGCTGCTTTAGAAAAACCTCTCGCTCTGGCCAGCTTTTCGATAGTCTGAACGCAGTCAGACCCAGAGCGGAGAGGTTTCGGTGATATCTTGCGAAGTGGGGCTGTCTGAGTAGATCTTTCCTCCAGGGCAAGGTCCTCGGAAAGTCTATGATGAATGACATTACCTCCGTGAACCATTCTTTCGCGGGCCACATCGGGCGATCAGGGTCAACCTCGTCCCCTCCGATGCCGCGAACTTCCTTACTACTTCCCCCATGATCTTGAATGGCGGGAAGGCATACAAGTCTAGGTTCGTCCAGTCCCAGAGCAGAGCGTCTATCGCGACTGCTCCCGGATCCAGCACAGGGGAGCAATAAAGAGGCAACCTCTTTGTTCTCGACGTCGCAAATAGGTCGACTAACGGACACCCCCACAGTCTCCAGAGCTCTCGACAGACGTCCTGGTGCAACGTCCATTCCGTCGGCAGGATCTGATCTTGTCGGCTGAGAAGGTCTGCTCTGACGTTCTGGACTCCTGCGATAAATCTCGTCAGGATCCTTATCCGTCTCGCATCTGCCCACAGCAGAATCTCCCTCGCTAAATAAAACAGAGGACGGGAGTGTGTACCTCCCTGCTTCTTTAGGTACGCCAGGGCTGTGGTGTTGTCCGAGTTGACTTGGACTACTTTCTCTGCAACCTTTTGTTGGAAGAACTGTAGCGCCAGAAAAACCGCCGCTAGTTCCTTTACATTGATGTGCCAGGACACCTGTTCCCCCCTCCAGGTGCCTGACACTTCCTCCCTCCCAGTGTTGCTCCCATCCCGACACCGAGGCGTCGGAAAACAACACTAGGTCTGGGCTCAGAAGCTTTAGGGACAACCCCTCTCGAAACTTCCGAGGATCTAACCACCATCTTAGATGGTTCTTCACCGATTTGGTGATGAAAAGGGTCGCATTCAGATCCTCTCTGACTCTCCATTCGTCTGCTAAGAAAAACTGGAGAGGTCTGAGGTGTAGTCTTCCCAGGGAAACAAACTTTTCCAGCGAGGAAATGGTTCCCAGCAGACTCATCCATTCCCTCGCCGAGCAAGCTTCCTTCCCCAGGAAGGCCGAAACTCTCTCTAAGCCTTGCAGCTGTCGTTCCTGGGACGGAAACGCTCGAAAAGCCACTGAATCCATCTGAATCCCCAGATACACGATGGACTGTGTTGGGGTCAGATGAGACTTTTCAAGGTTGACCAGAAGTCCCAGGGACTTCGCCAAAGCCAAAGTGAAGTGAAGGTCCTTCAGACACCTTTCTTCTGACGATGCTCTGATCAGCCAATCGTCGAGATACAGGGACACTCTTATTCCTGCAGAATGTAACCATCTCGCTACGTTTTCCATGAGCATGGTAAATACCATCGGAGCCGTGCTTAAACCGAAACAAAGGGCTCGGAATTGCCAAACTTTGTCCCTTAGCATAAACCTCAGAAACTTTCTTGAAAGAGGGTGGATAGGCACGTGAAAGTATGCGTCCTGTAGGTCCAAGGACACCATCCAGTCGCCCGGTCTTAAGGCTCCTAGAACCGACTGAGGTGTTTCCATCTTGAATTTTTTCTTTTCTACGAAAAGATTCAGGCTGCTTACGTCCAAGACTGGACGCCACCCCCCGACGACTGCTTTGGTACCAGGAAAAGTCTGTTGTAGTATCCTGGTGACCCCAGGTCTAAGACCTGCTCCACCGCTCTTTTCATGATCATTTGATCCAAAAGATTTAAAAGAACCTGCTGTTTCTCCCCTTGATACGACGGGAAAGATCTCTGGGAGTCGTAGAAAGAGGAGGAGGGTCCACAAAGGGGATCTTGTACCCCTGTTCCACTATCTTGAGGGACCACGCATCTGTATCTCTCTCTCTCCACGCACCCGCAAAGAACTTTAGCCTGGCTCCGACAGGCATCTGAAGGACTTTCTTCTCACTTAGAGGATTTAGGTTTGAAGGAACCTCTTCCTCTTGCAAGTCCTCTCCCTCGAGGAGCAGCTCTCGAGGGAGGAGCGCTACGAAAGGGTTTAACCTTCCTAGGAGGTCGTCCAGACGACGACGTGATAGGGACTGCGGGACGTCTTGAAGACTGGGCCAAGAGATCCTGGGTAGCCTTCTCTGTAGGCTCACTGCCAGGTCCCTTACCATAGCCTGGGGGAAGAGATGGCTCGAAAGAGGTGCAAAGAGAAGCTCTGCTTTCTGCGATGCAGAAACAGACCTCGCTGTAAAATTGCATAAAAGCGCTCTCTTCTTGAGGAAAGCAGTGCCGAAATGAGACACTAACTCTTCCGAACCATCCCTGACGGCCTTGTCCATGCATGACAACACATTGGACAGCTCCCCCAGACTCAAAGAATCAGGACTCCTAGATTGAAGATCCAGGACTCCTAGGCACCAGTCTAGGAAGTTAAAGACTTCCAGAGTCTTTAACAGACCTTTCATGTGATGGTCGATCTCCGTTGGTGTCCATGAAATCTTAGCGGACGATAAAAGGGATCTCTTCTGGGCGTCTACCAGACTAGCAAAGTCCCCTTGGGAAGAAGACGGGATCTTAACTCCTACTTCAGATTTGGTCTCATACCAAATGCCGCCTTTCCCACTGAGTCTTGAAGGAGGAAGGGCGAAAGTCGACTTGCCCTTTTGTAGTCGGAAACCGACGAAACTGACGGCTGTTCTTCCTCCACTGAGTCCGCCGGACTACTAAGCTCTCCTTCCTCCCGAAGAGGCAAAGGAGATTGAACCTCTGGAGAGGGCGTGCGCCCAAGGGTCTAGCCTTCAACAAAGGCTTTCGAGGAAGACTAACATCAGCCTCTTCAAAGCGACCGACCTTCTGTCGATCTTTAGAGCTCGAACCACGAAGAGCGTCCTGACCGCGCTGCGCGTCAAGAGAGGATACTCTTAGTCTCTCTCGAGGAGCGTCCTTACGTTTCACGCTCAAGCGTCCAGCTTTCGCTTTCAAAGCGGTCCTTCTGAGCGCTCTCGAAAGCCTTCTCCACAGGCAAAGCGTCAAGCAAAACATCCCGACGAGCGTCTTCAAAAGCGTCCTGCCGAGCGTCTTCAAAAGCGTCCTCCAAGGCGTCCTGTCGAGCGTCCTCAAAGGCGTCCTGACGTGCGGGCGGAGACAGAGACGAACGAGGAGACAGAGAAGGAGACTGCCTCGTCCTCTTGACAGGCAGTCTAGCGTCCTTCCTTCGCTTAGGCTCAACTGCTGCTGGGCGAGTCTTCCGAGCCATTAAGGCCGACAATTGGTCTTGAAGCGACGCAAGAATACTCTTCGTAGGTGAAGAACCGAGAGGAGGTGAAGGGCTGCGCCTGCGAGAAGACGAGGGGCGGGGGGACGCCTCCTTCCTTCTCAAAGGTACAGCAACCTGCCTCTCCGAGGCGCGAGAGAAGCGCTTCTCAGCGTCGTCCTCGGACGACGTCCTACCTCTCTTCTGTGGAGGAAACGCGTCATACGACGCAGGCGAAGACCGCAACGAGAGCGGAGAGAGGGGAGGGGACGTAAAGCGTCCTCCCTAGGAAAAGTCCTTTTCAACGGACGCGAGTCACTCCGAGCGCTCCACCCCTTGCGCGGGGAGGGCGCCTCGGAGGACGAAAAAACAGTCCTTAAGGATGCGAGCCTGAGCACGCTCCTTGGCAGCCTGGGAAGTAGCAACAGGTCCTGCCGAAGGGACGCCAGATCGGTTGGGGAGCCCCCGTAACCCTCTTGCGGCTTTCGACATGCCCACTCCTAGAGTTCTGGGAGTCCGACAGAGGTCTAGACCTAGAGGCATTATGGGGCCGATCTGACGCCCCCTCCACAACACTAGGGGCACGATCACACACTTACTCGAGCCGTTTTCAAGGGCCAACACTTTGGACTCTAGAGTGCGTAATGACTCTAGAATCAGAGAAAGGGCATTACCTTCTCCAGACACAGAACTAGGGCCCTCAGGCAACAACACAGGATTAGGTGAAGCAAATTCTACTGGTGTTAAAATAGGAGAAATGTTACTTCCCTTACCTTTCGTAGAACCGCTCATAGAGGAAGACCTCCTGATCCTATCGCGCTCCAACTTACGCCGATAGGATTCATACACCTTCCATTCATCCTCAGTCAAACTTTTGCATTCAATGCAACGATCAACCAGCAAACAAACATGCCCCCTACACCCCATACATACTGTGTGGGGGTCTACCGATGATTTCGGTAGCCTCACCTTGCAATCACTTCTCACACACACTCTGAAGCTCACTGAACTTGATCCCGACATCACGTTCATAGAAAAGCCAATCCAAAATCCAAAAACAGTCCACTATCGCGTACGCCATCCAACAATCCAGAGTCAAAACCAAAAGTCAATCCAGATACTTATAACGAGTCAAAATCCAAAAATCCTGGGCGGAGGTCTGTAAACAGGTGTTTACCGACCGGCGACAGAAAAAATATGAATAGAAAATGGGAATGGTTCCTGATATCCGCCTCCCAGCGGCGGGAATGGGTACTACCACCTGGCCGCCCACTGCGTGTGCCGCGAGTTTTGAAATTCTGTCGGACTTCGGAGAATACAGCTATATATATATCTGCCAAGTAAGTTTCATGAACAAATTGAAATTTTTTGCATCAATGTCAATGTTCAGCTTAAGTAGTTTTTTATGTTAAAATCATAACTTACAAAATTCACAATCTTTGAAATTTTAAGACATTCATTACAAGGTTTGTTATCTTACTTTGAGGTGCTTGCTGAGGCATGGTTGGAGATGGCCTTGGCATGGGAGCTCTGCCTGGGATGGTCTTGATGCCTTTCCCTGTGCCCATGGCAGCAATCAACATTTGTGTGTCATTAAAAGAACAAGTCTGGGGTTGATTCGTGCGAGAAGCTGTTTCGGTCTCCCACTCTTCCCGTGCAGTGTTCAATAAATCAAGGACATGCTTGACAACTTTGTTATGGATATTTATTTGTTTCTGGAAAGTTAAACAAAATATTAAAAAGACAGACTTACCACTATTACTAAGAGAACATTATTAGAAAAGACTACTTTTATGTTGCTCTTTAAAATGAAAAATTTTCTATGACAATTTGTATTTTTCAATGCTACAAACCTGAGGTCTTAACAATAGGATAATTTCTAGCACCTAGCTGGATCCGGTTAAAAAGCAGATGAAAGCAAGGAATTTTGTGATATCTGGCAACACATGCATAGCTCGGGCCAGGATTGGTCAAGGACGACGCCGCTACGCCAGTCTTTCCCAACTCAGGATGACTTAATAAACAGAGGGGCGGCTAGAGGTGGGCAGTATAACGTTAAGACTTCAGGTTTGTAGCTATGAAAAATAGAAATTGTCTCAGAAAATTTGTCATTTGTTCATACACGAACAAACCATCGGTCTTAACAATAGGGTAGACTCATACTTGGAGGACCGGCTGGGGGCCTACCCAACAGTCCAGCTCTCAAAAGAAAGAGTTCTTGGAGAGGGACTGAAGCCCGTTGAGAAGCTAGATAAACTGATATCTAACCACTCAGAACCTGAGTAACGTAAAATGATATATGGGATAACCATTGTATAGGGAACCAAAGAGAAACTTTGACTGTCCAATAACAAACCAATACACCAGGGTTTGTATTACTCCCAACTCCTCCTTGCCAAGGAGTGGAGCATATGCTACCAAATAGCAGGTAAGATATTTGTATATTGCACGACCACACTCCCAGTATGACTACCTTACTCACTTGTATCAGACCAGTCCAGCAAATGACGTATCAATTCCTTAAACCGCCTGAAGAATAAGGAAAGGTACAAGAGAAAGAAGGAGACCAGCCAACTCATTCTCTCATCCACACAATTGTCCTAGGTAAGATACAAAGGTGCCCTATTTAGGGCAACTATGAGTTACACAACCTGTTGGGCAGCCACCAAAGGACCCAGGAAAAATGTGTCCATAGATCTGTGGGTAACATCCTTAAGACAGGAGGAAGTGAACGTGGACTGGCGTAACCAAGTACCAGCACTCAGCACTCTATGTACAGCCAAGTTCTTTTTGAAAGCCAGAGAGGGACAAATACCTCTAACGTCATGTGCTCTAGCCTGCACAGACGTGGTGGTGGAATCATCAAGAGTCAAGTATGCCTGTCTGATGGCTTCCTGTATCCAGAAAGAGATAGTATTCTTAGACACCTCTTTCTTTGTATGGCCTGTGCTAAAAAAAGTCTGTGGCAGCCTGGTCTAAGATGCCGAGTCCTTTTAAGATAGCAACGCAGGGCCCGGACAGGGCACAACAAAAGCCCTTGAGCATCACCACCCACAAAGTCAGTCAGTGATAGAATGGAAAACGAAGTGAACCTGTCATCATGCACCGAGGGATTTTGGGTCTTGGCCACGAATTCCGGGACAAATTCGAAGGACACCAACTTCCAACCCCTGGTGTGCTTCACCTCATAACTCAGACCGTGGAGCTCTCCTACCCTCTTGGAAGATGCCAAAGCCAAAAGGAAAACTGTCTTGAGTGTCAGGTTCCTGTCAGATGAGCAACGCAAGGGCTTATATGGACTCTTAGTTAAGCTCTTAAGCACCAAGGAAATATCCCACGTTGGAGGCTTGAGCTCTCTAGAACTAGACTGCTCAAACCCCTTAACTAGCAGGGAAAGTTCCCAAGAAGAGGAGATGTCGATACCCTTAAGGCGTAACACCAAACTCAGTGCCGCCCTGTAGCCTCTAATAGCAGAAACGGACAAACATTTCTCGTCTCTGAAGAAGGTTAAAAAGTAGATCGCCCATTTTCCTTGGTAAACTGCGGAGGTTGACTTCCTAAGACGGCTGGACATGTGCCCAGCTGTACTCTGAGAAAAGCCTCTCACTTGGAGGAGATACTTGATAGCCTCCAACCGTGAAGAGACAGATTCTACTGACCAGTGGAACCTTTCCGCATGGGGCTGACACAGAAGGTGCCGCCAAGGGGGAATCTCCCTCGGAATCTCTGACGACGACAACAGCAGATCTGGGAACCATTCCGACTGAAGCCACAGAGGGACTACCAAAGTCATCCTGAGACCCTGTGAACTCATCAGCCTGTTCAGAACCTGAAGGATCAAACAAAATAGAGGGAAGGCATAAATAAGAATCATTACATGTCACAAACAGATTATGAATCATTATGTAGTGCCCATGGCAGCCAAGAACCTTTACAATGCACCCTTGGTGGCCAAGAACCCTTATGTGGCACCAAGGAAGAGCATGAAACAGTACACAGTACCCATAGCAATGGAACAAGCTGACTTGGTACCCTTGACAATCAAGAACTCCCATGTGACACTGTGGCAACTGAGAACTCCTTTGCAGTGCCAGTGGCAACTAAAAACCTATGCTCCCCCATTTTTATACAGGAATAGGTTCCAGAACCTAATGCAGAAATGCAAAAGCCATGGAAATCAAACAAAAACTTTTTCAGTTTTCTTCTGAAGGTTGAAAAAGAAACCCACGAAATTACTGTGTATAACGTGTTTACCCTTAAGTATTTACATTTTATTTTACTCAACACTCAAGTACTTTCATGCTTTATCTGTAACCCTTTTTCAAGATATGTGTAGGTTGTCAGCCTGGGTCAAGGCCCAGCAGTCTTCTGGAAACTCTTCTCATTTATATGATGGCTGTTCTGGTTTCTTTGAGAGTTGCTAATCCCCTGTTGTCACTCTGATATCCTGAGCTCATGGTCAATGGGACTGATCTTTGTGGTAAGTGAGTGGTCACATCTCTTGAAAAAGGGCCACAGATAGGGCCTGAAAGTACTCGAGCATCGAGTAAAATAAAATTTAAATACTTTAAGTAAGCACATTATACACAGTAATTTTATGGGTTTCTTTTACAATCCATGGAAATGCTAAATTCCCCTCTAAAAATGCTTAAAACTGGCATCTAGCTGCCAAACACCTTATACCTCATACTAGAATGTTTATAACTGCCTATTTTTACATTTCACTGCTTAATTTGATAGTTCAAAAAAATATATATTAAATTATAATGCTAAAACAATTTAATATCATTTCAAACAAAAATATATCCCCACCCATCACCTCAAAACACCCAAAATAACCTTAAATGGTAGTGCAAATAGTCCCTGGTTAACAGCGGAGGTTCTGTTTCCGGACAATGCTGCTACCCGAAAATCACTGATAACCGCACTAATAACCCACAAAATGGTGTCATTAACCGGAGATCTGTACTGCTGTTAACTGGATAGCGGTGCTGAAAATCCAGTCACTAACAACATCACTAGATAAGCACCATAAAACCCGATGGCCGTTAACTGGGGGCTGCCTGTACTCTCTTACTACTGTTACTCTTAAGTAGGCTATATACACCCCTAAAATGCTTACAACTGCCTATTTTAACAGTTCATTGCCAAACTTGACAGTTCAAACAAAAATATACCTCAAACTATCATCGCAGAATGCCTAATATCATTCCAAAGTCATGTTGCACAATTAAGGACCAGCCTTCAACTGATATTCTTCTGTATCCCCTATCATTCACATGCCATTTTCTTTGGCCTACATTTTATGTAGGATAGTATTGATATCTTCCAGTTTTGTGACTTGGCTATTCATGAATTTCTCTGTGGACCATATATTAGTGCCCATTTTTTGCGGTAAATTCACATATTCACAGTATTTTTCACTGAGAAATATTCACAAATTACTGTGTTTTCATATCATTTTCATGACTAAATGCACTTTTTGTGATAAAACTATTAAAATACTCTGGTATAAGCATTTTAGATGGGTTTTGGGGGTTTTAACTATCAAAATATATAGGCAGTCCTCAGTATTTTTTTCGGTGGTTTAAAGTATTTGCAGATTTCAGCTATTAGCAGTGGGGTCTGGTACCCACTTCCCACAAATACGGGGGGGTCTACTGTACGTAGTAGTATTGTATAGAGAATATCTTAAATACGAGAATGGTTTAGAACGATGGGACATGACCCCCAAGGAGAATGCTCTGTTGGTATGTCATGTTAGTATTTTTGTGATTACGTACACATACATTTATGATTAAAAAAATTATTTATACTAGGGTAAGTTCTTAGTTTACATAAATTTTTGGTTTGTCTTTACCATCTACCATAAATGTAGTATTAAGAAATTCGTATGCCACCGTTCTCGAGGCAAAACATTTTTCTGTGACGACCTAATCTTTTCTCTCTTTCTCTCTCTCTTTCTTGTATATTATCATTACTGTACTGTACTACTGTACATATCCTTTTAATGAAAAAGGAATATTTATAATTCATCTAGCCCTAAATCCCCCAAAACCACACCAAAATTTACCACATTGGCAACCCTGTTACCTCCTATTCTGTCTGCCAGTTGGCAACAATGCCACTGATAGTTATAAAACCTTCCCTTGAAAATCAGTTGTGATAGTCAGGTCGTGGGGTAGGATAGGTGGGACTAGATACCATATATACTCACATTATCATGCAACTTTTGAAGACCTAATTTTGGAGCTAATTTTAAGGGGGTCACATCATACGAGATAAAAAATTTGTGTATGTAACATTCACATGTTAGTATCATTTGATAAAAGCCAAATATAATGAATAAGCATCTTTTCCTTGGATCTTTTAAAAATTTATGCTTTACTTCACTGCATCCAATAATAATGTATGTATTTTCATATTACTATTGTTGTACTATTATAAAATACAAAAATAGCAATCGATGTTTTCATTTGGAAATCAGTTGAGGACAATTGCGAGGTGTTTATTTTGCTGTATTGAAGTACGATCAGAACGATTTTCTTGCTTCTAGTTAGCGTAAATGAATCACATGATACTCTATTGATATGGGACAAGGTTAGTTTACGTTATACAAAGTGTTTTCAAGTCAGAATATCACTTGAATTCATATTGTTGTGAATGAATTTTAGTTATTTTTTTCATTAATAGATGGCTCTGAGGGCATGTTTATTGTGTAAAAAAAATCAACAGATTCCATTTGATATTCTAACTTTATTTCATCAGAATACTATGTTCTTTCATGCTAAATAATTTTGATTAAAACACATTTCTCTCAAATTTTGTTTACAGTCGAGTTTGATGGTGCTATACCGAAGTTTACATGTTGCCGATGCACGATAATAGTTGTTTGCAGATGAACATTCTCTCTTCAACTTCACCTACAACTAACAGCTTAAATTTAGCCGTATAAGCCCTTGCCGATCTTTTCTCCATAGAGAATAAGGATATAGTCATGTAAAAATATATCGGTCCTATTATTTTTAACGTCATTTGTAACATAATTACAGTAATTTTTTACTATCGTACGATGGCTGAAATGCAAGCAAACCACTGTAGTCATCAGATTCGGTTCATAGCAAATCAGCTGTTTCTGGTTGTATGCATTTACACACTAAGTATAACATTACTGACGATACTTTTAGCTTTCTCTTTTACTCTTCTTAACTTAACAAGAAGATGGGATAGATAAAGAGATGGAGGAAAAGGGGTTAGCCTATCTAGAAAATGGGATAGATATACAGAAGGAAAAGCATGGAGGAAAAGGGGTTAGCCTATCTAGAAAATGGGATAGATATACAGAAGGAAAAGCCTATTGTAATTTTGTCTCAAAAATTGAACTCGCATGTTACATGAGATACATGATCAAACCATTGTTTTAGGGTGAAAATTTGGGGGTCACATGATATGTGAGATCGCGTGTTACACAAGTATGTAAAGTAAATTATACAGGTAAGTAATAATATTAATTTTATTATAAAAATTCCATATTATACCTTAATATAATTCATCTAGCCCGATTAACTACATTGAAAAGAAGGGAATTTTAATAAAATTTCCCTTTCGATTAATAAAGTTTCCCTTTCAGTCAGAATAGGAGGAACCAACCTGATCCAATTAATGGAAAAAGAAAAAGAAAAATTAAAATAACAAAGAAATACATGTATAAATCATATGCCGAGTTAATAACTCAACCAAAAGTCTAAGATACTAAGAACTCTCTAAGTCTCCTACCATAATGACGCCAAACTGCGGTAGTAAAGACAAGTTGTAAGTGCATAGTCAGTCTGCCTGTACAAAAGTCAGGTGACCAACCAGGTGAAAGTCGGACAACATCAAGGACAGAAAGGCTGCACCCTGATGACTTCATCAAGCACTAAAACCACCAGCAACACCTGCTCTCTCACAAATATCTGGCGGAGAGAGAGAGAGGAGCAGGTTATTGGTGACTTTCCTGAAGGATGAGTGCCTGGACTGCCTGGGGCTATTCAAATCTAAGTGAACATTGGGGGTGTATCAATGCAACCCAACATCGCCAGCAGCGGTATCGTTTCATGAGCAACTCCTGACTCGAGCTTTCTGGTGCCAAGAGAAAGGAGCACAGAGCAAAAGGCGACTCAGTCCGGAGGATGAGTGCCTGACAGTCCAAATTGGTTTCATGTTAAGTGATCATCGGAGGGTGTAACGAGCAACCAATTTCGTCAACAAGAAACTCAGAGCTACTAAATGTTGCCTGATCTCGCGAACAAGTCATCAGATGACAGCAGACGACCCATCGACTAATTCCCTGTCTAGACAGACAATGGAAGAAGCGTGAGCCGTCAGGACAGGCGAACCAGTGGCTAGTCCTACGTCAGCATCGACTTTGGGAGAAGCATAGTCGCCAGTGCCGACAACCCAGTGGCTGGTCCAATGTCAGACTGACAATGGAAGCAGCATAAGTCATCAAAGCGGCCAGTCCTTATGTCATCAACAACACCTGTAAATACCTAACTGCCTAATTCAAATTATAACTAAACCAAAAATTGCCCCAAAAGTTATAATGCAAAAAACAAAGAATACAAATACAACAAAAATAAGATACGGGTAGCAACCAAACGTAAAACAGGAAGACTACCTAATTCTCCTGTCTGACGACCTGTCATGCCGTCATCGACGGGCCCAAAGAATGGAGGTCACCTAGAACTAGAGATGCATCCCTCAAATAAAAAGATGCAAAAACAGAATTAGAAAGCCAAGTCACCACCTCAAGCACCTTGCCGACAGAGACGTTCTTCATAAAAGCTACCGATGTACCAACTGCTCTAATACTGTGTGCTCTCAGCACCTGGCCTTCATGGGCAACCGAACCACCAGTTTTAACAATAAGATCTCTGAGGAAAAAGGATACACCATTCTTTGGAAGAAAAAGGATAACCATTCTTTGACATTGAAGAATGAGAATAAGAGCACAAGCTCTCAGTCAGTCAAGATGGAGCATGTGTTATAAAATGACAATTTGTCCAAAATTGCATTTTTCCTAACTATACAAACCTGAGGTCCTTTTACAATAGGAAGGTACTAGCGGCAGCTGGATAGGTCGTAAGCTTTCGAACAAGGGGTTCGGTAGTTAACTGCTTGTCCGACAGGCGCGCGCGCGCGACTGGGAGGTAAACAAATCACTTTTGCTTTGGCCCAAGCAAAAACTGCAGAGTGAGGGGTGGCATGAGGTGGGACTATGTGTAAAAGGACCTCAGGTTTGTATAGTTAGGAAAAATGCAATTTTGGACAAATTGTCATTTGTTCCGACACGGCATACAAACCTTCGGTCCTTTTACAATAGGAAGACTCACTTCTTGGTGGGAGGAATCTGAGTCTTTTGTGAACAGACTGGTGTTCGCCCAACCTTGGAATGCCTCCCTGGTCGTAAAAAAAAGCGAGGGATGGGATCCAAGCCTCTGTCCGATTGATCGGGGTGTGCACCGCAGGATCAATGGTCAGACCTCTGGACCGAGTACTAAGAGAGAGGCAAGCGTATCTCTTCGTACCAGCAATGTAAGAACTTGTTCCTGTACAGGAGCAAATATAAAGTCATGGGTTTGACTCTTGTAGGCATCCACTTCCCCCCTATTGTAGGTAAGGAAGTGGTGGATATTCTGCTCCTATCCCTAGTGAAAGGGATAGGATGGGGCTCTGTCATATAGCTCACCTGCATCTCGTCCTCATCCAGCGTAGTGACGACCGTGGCCCTCTGCCCACAGGTAGAGGAGGAGGAAAAGATGGGAAGAGGGAGCCAGTCACTCACTCACTCACACACATCCATCCACACAGTCACACCAGGACTCGATGCTGTTTCAGCCTGCGAGGGTCTGGGTTAGCTACACAACTTGTTGAGCAGCCACCACGGGTCCCAAGGAAAAGGTATCCAAGGACCTGTGGGCAATATCCCGAAGGTAGAAGGAGGTGAAGGTAGTCTGGTTAGACCAGACACCTGCCTTCAGGACCTGCGCCACGGAGAAGTTCTTACGAAACGCCAACGAGGGGCCAATACTTCTGACTTCGTGAGCTCTCGGACGGGACGTACGGATGTCGTCACTACCATCAGCCTCATACGCCCTCCTGATGACCTCACGCAGCCAGAATGAAAGTGTGTTCTTGGATACTTCTTTCTTGGTTACCCCGGTGCTAACGAAGAGGCGTCGACACTCAGGCCTGAGGTGTCGAGTTTTCTTCAGATAGCGCCGTAGCGCCCTCACAGGACAAAGCAGCATCTCATCCGCATCATTATCGGTGAAGTCCATTAGGGAGGGAATCGTGAAAGACTCGAACCTGTCGTCAGGGACCGACAGTTTCTGAGTCTTCGCAACGAAGTTCGGGACGAAATCGAGCGTCACAGATCCCCATCCCCTGGAGTGTCGTACATCATAGGAAAGACCATGAAGTTCCCCTACTCTCTTCGCCGATGCCAGGGCCAGCAAGAAGAGGGTCTTGAGGGTCAGATCCCTATCTGACGACTCTCGGAGTGGCTCGAAGGGTGTTCGAGTCAAACTCCTAAGGACGAGAGTCACATCCCACGCAGGGGCCTGAGTTCCCTGGGTGGGCAAGACCTTTCGAAGCTCCTCATAAGCAAGGAGATCTCGAACGAGTTCGAGATGTCCAATCCCCTCAGTTTCAGGACGAGAGCCAGGGCGGCTCTGTATCCTTTGACTGTGGGGACTGAGAGGAGCTTCTCTCGGCGAAGAAACACAAGGAAATCCGCTACCTGCTGAAGAGTGGCTCTGAGAGGAGATAGACCCCGTCTACGACACCAACCACAGAAGACGGCCCACTTCCCCTGGTACACAGCTGCAGAGGACTGACGGACGTTTCCAGCCATCTCTGTTGCTGCGCTACGAGAAAAGCCTCTCGTTCACAAGAGATGGTGGATAACAGCCAGCCGTGAAGTCGTAGGGACTGGACTGCTTGGTGGTACCGCTCGACGTGTGGCTGGGCGAGAAGGTTGTGCCAAGGGGGAATCTCTCTCGGTTCTCCTGCGAGAAGAGCCAGCAGGTCCGGATACCAAAATGGCCTGTGGCTCCCAAATGGCCACAGGCCATTTGGGAGCCACCAGGATCATCCTGAGATTCGGGGTGACCAGTGCTCGACTGATCACCTTGCGAATCAGGCTGAACGGGGGAAAGGCATAGGCGAAGAGGTTGTCCCACGGGTGTTGAAGAGCGTCCTCTGCAGCTGCCCATGGGTCCAGCACGGCTGAGAAGAAAACCTGAAGCTTTCTGTTGTGCCGGGTGGCGAACAGATCCACGACTGGTCGCCCCCACAGGTCGAAGAGCCTTTCCGCCACGTCCTGGTGTAGAGACCACTCGGTCCCTATCACCTGATCCCGACGGCTGAGCGTGTCTGCTACTACATTCCTCTTCCCTGGAATGTAGCGTGCCGACAGCTCTATTGAGTGTGCCTCGGCCCACTCGTGCACCTGCCGAGTCAACTGGTACAACGGGAGAGACACTAGGCCCCCCTGTTCGTTGATGTAGGCCACTACCGTGGTGTTGTCGCACATCAACACCACTGAGTGTCCCATCAAGCGGTCCTGGAACTCTTGGAGAGCGAGAAACGCTGCCTTGAGTTCCAGTACATTGATGTGAAGGTGCTTGTCGTTCTCGTCCCACGCTCCTGAAGTCAGCAACTCCTCCAGGTGTGCGCCCCATCCCTCGGGTCGATGCGTCTGAGAACAGCTTGCATGTCCGGGGGGGGAGTGCGCAGATGGCACTCCTCTTAAGAGGTTCCTGTCGTCCAGCCACCAGGCTAGGTCCTGCCTCACCTCCGGTGTCAGTGACACTGGAAAGCTTGGGGGATCCGTCGCCTGCGACCAACTCTCCTTTAGTCTCCACTGAAGAGACCGCAGGTGAAGACGCCCGTGAGGGGACTAACTTCTCGAGTGACGACAGGTGTCCGATCACGACTTGCCATCGCTGAGCTACCTGTTCCTGCCGAGACAGAAACTGGTTGGCTGCCTCCCTGAATCTGCTGATCCGCGAGTCTGCGGGGAAGACTCGCCCTGCTACCGTGTCGATCAGCATACCCAGGTACTTCATCCTCTGCTTGGGCTCGAGATCGGACTTCTCGAAGTTCACAACGATCCCCAGATCGCGACAGAACTCGAGTAGCCAATCCCTGTCCTGTAGCAACTGCGAGCGGGAGCTCGCCAGGACTAACCAATTGTCGAGATACCTCATCAGACGTATCCCGTGCGAATGGGCCCAAGCAGACACCAGAGTGAACACTCGCGTGAACCCACTGTGGTTGGACAGACCGAAACAAAGTGCCCTGAATTGGTACACGTCCCGTCGAGGATGAAGCGGAGGTACTTTCTGGAGGACTGATGAATGGGTATTTGGAAATACGCATCCTTCAAGTCCACTGAAAGCATGAAATCGTTCTCCCTGATGGAGTCGAGCACGGAACGTGCCATCTCCATCGTGAACCGGGTCTGGCGAACAAACCGATTCAGGGGAGAGAGATCTATCACCGGGCGCCAGCCTCCCGTAGACTTTTCCACCAGGAAGAGTCGACTGTAAAAGCCCGGTGACTGATCCGTGACGATTTCTACAGCTCTCTTGCTCAGCATGGTCTTGATCTCCTGTCTCAATGCTACGTCCTTCGATGACCCTGGAACGTACAACTGCTGTTGGACCGGGTTGGAGGTGAGGGGTGGCCGAGATTCGAAGGGTAATAGATATCCCTCCCGAAGGAACAATCTTACAATCCAGGTCTCGGCGCCGTAGCGCTGCCAAGTTGCCCAATGGCTGGCCAGGCACCCCCCCACTTCCGGCAGCAGGTGAGGGGGAACAACGTCCCTAGCGTTTCCCCCCTTTCTTCGACTTCTTCCCAGAGCCTCCTCGGGAGAAGGAGGGCTGGGAGGAGGGCTGGTTACGGCTCCCCTTTGCAGAAGTCGAAGAAGACAGAGTCTTTCCACGGGGCTTCGACGCGACTACCGTCTTAGCCACCGTGGAAGCGCTAGCCGAGCTCTTTGGCTTGGCCGCAGTTCGAGGCTGCCCAGAAGCCTTCGAAACTGCCTGGTGAACCAGACGGTCACTGTCGTCAGTGCGCCATCTGTCCACCGCAGCGTCCACCATCTCTCCTGGGAAGAGAGACGTGGAACTCCGTAAAGGTCCGTTGCGGAGTCCCAATGCCGCTTCACGCCCAGCCGCCCTGGAAACTCGAGTAAGGACAGCGTCCCTACGTCGGAGAACCAGGTTGGCCCACAGGTTTACCGTCTGGTGGGCAAGGAAGGAGATGGCTCTTCCCCCAGACTGGCAAAGTCTCCTAAAGGCCGAGTCATCTTCGGGAGAAATTCCCCCGGAGTTGGCTGCGACCTTAGATACTGTGAGGGACCACAGATCTATCCAGGAGACGGCCTGGAAAAAGCTGCCATGGCAGTGGATTCCAGGCCGAGTGCCTCTTGCTGCGAGAACCATAGGTTCTCGGACAGGAGCTGCTGCAGAGACTCACCCGGCGTTAGCCTGGCTAACTCCGGGTTCACCTGTTTGGGCGGCATCGGGTCCTCAGATGGCACGTAAAAACGCCGCTGTCGCAGCAGAAGAGGTGGAAGCAGCTTGCTCGACCTGCCAGACTTGAGAGAACCGTCTTGCCCGGAGACAAGAGATTCTACCTGGTCCAGCACTGAGTCGGCAAGCTCAGAAAGCAGCAAACCCACCGTCGGTCTGGGTTCCCTCTTCGGGCCCCAGAACGACTCGAGCCGGGACGTGGGCTCGGATGGTGGGAGCGGCGATCCTTCCCCGTGGTCGTTGTGCTGACGAATCAGCGCAATTACCTCGGCAAAGTTCCTCTGAATCTCAGGAGTGACTGCATCCTGTGGAGTAGGACCATCCAGTCCCTCGAACAGGAGCAGCTCCCGAGATCCTCCCCCCTCGAGGGGGGGAACAGCGACAGACCCCTCTCGGTCTCCTCCAGCCACTTGTGTATACGACCTGGCCGGTCCGAGAACCGTGCCTGGTACGTAGGACGTCGTGGTGGGATCCTGAGGGGCGCACCCCTCACGATCACTCCTCAATACCTCGCTCCTCCCGGTGTAACCCGAGGAGGTTGAAGGTATGGGAGAGGCAGACCTGACGCTCCCTCCTCGCTCGCTGGCAGAACCAGTGGGCTTGGAGGACTGCAGGCGATCGTCAACCCGCGGTGGCGATCGAGCTGCAGGCCTGGTCGAGCCGTCTCGCTGTGGAGAACGGCTGGACTGAGCACAGCGGCCCCGGTCTCGTGTGTCAGAAGAGCTGGTGCTGGTCGCCGTACCCGATCGCTCTCTGTGAGAGTGACGGTCAGGCGACCGGCGAGCTCCACTGTCACGGTGAGACCGGTGCGTATCCTCACGGCGCGTCACGTCGCTGGTACCAGCCGTGGCTGGTACCAGCCGTGGCTGGTGCCGGCGAACGGGGGGACCTCTTCCCAGCCTCAGCCCGTGGCCGGGTCGTACCTCACCGTCACGTCAGCCCAGGTAGCCAGCTGATCGCCGCGAGAGCGAGAGCTGGTCTGGTGAGAGTCGCGTGAGCGGCTGTCACCAGTCTTCCGCTCCGTGCCGTGAACCTGACGCTGAGCTGGCTCAGAGGTCTGGTTCCTAGCTGCACGGTCGCTGGTGGGCGACCGTACACTCGGTACCTCTCGCGAACGAGAGGCCGAGACGGATCCTGCTGCCGTGGTCGAACCACTAACAGCAGGCGAGGAAGTGCCGGTGTTAGCCGGCACTCCTCTGGTCCCCGTAGTCTTCTTCCTTGCGGAAGAAGAGACGGGTCCTGCCCCCGAAGGAGCAGGGTGACCAGCGGAAGAACCCCCCGTCTCACCGGAGCGAGACGGGCCCTTAGAAGTTCCTGAAGGAGACTTCTTAGGGGGGGAGGAGGCGACCTTCTTCTTCTTAGGCTGTGGAGCCTTAGAAGAAGAAGGGGAAGAGGCGGCAGACGACGACGAAGAAGACGATGAAGACGACGACGACACCTTCCTCCTCTTCCTCTTCTTCGTCAGCTTCCTCAGGACCGATGTCAGATCTGTCATCCAGGGCGGAGCCGGGGCTGCTGTTGCCGAAGCAACAGGGCCCGGACACACCTGTCCGAACAGATCGGCATCGGGAGCAGCGGCGCCACGAACAGGAACAACGTCAGCAGGTGCAGGCATCACAGGAACAGCAGTGGAGACGGCAGGAACAGATACAGGAACGGCAGCAGTGGTCGGCAACATCACGTCCGTAAACAGCGGCTGGGCAGGTACGGCAGGCTGTACAGGCAGACCAGGTGGACGGACCAGAGGCACAGACATCCTAGGTACTGGCGGGAGGTCCAGGGGCGAGCTCTTCGGGCACACGAAGTCCGGTCGAGGCAGCACGGCAAACCCAGGCGGCGGCATCACACTCCCCCGTGGTACGGCGACTGGCCTCTGCACCGATTGCACCGATGTAGTTGGTGTAACAGAGACCGCGTGCGGGGTGTACACCAGGTGAGGAGGTGAAGCATAGCCAGGAGTTGACAGGGTCGTGGTAGTGGTCGTCACCGTAGCATGCGTGACCGCCACAGAGCCAGCGAGATGGTAGAGCAGCCCCTGGACACTCGGCACGCCCTGCAGACCCAACGATGCCCACACCTGTCCGAGGTCGTCCTTCGCGGCAACAGCACCTGAGGAAGCAAAGGTCGGGTGATTAGCAGGATCCTCTACCCATCCGTGCGATGTAGACGAACGGATAGAGGACCCAGAATACAACTCAACGTCGGGGTATCTCGCGCCCTCCTCCACACTCGACAGATCGGGTGAGGAGAAGGACCTAGAAACCCCCCCCGAAGGGGAAGGCGCCAAACGTGGGAGCTGAGCGGGCGGCAGGAAAGAAGACGAAGTGTCCGTAACCAAAGGAGTCGTGGGAGAGCTTTCCGACGACTCCTTTGCAGGCCTTCGCTTCTTCCTACCTTCGTACAAGCCCCACTGCGCCTCCGACCAAGACATACAAACTTCGCAGGGCTCAGCTCGGGTACATTCGCGGCCCCGACACCGAGCGCACAAAATATGGGGATCAATTTCTGGAAAGGAGCGGAACTTACCGCATTTACGCCCTTCGGTACCCGGGCACAATCTCCGGAGGGTAGCGGGAATGGAGACTCCATAATTGATCAGATTACTCACAATTAATGAAAAAGAGAGGAAATGATTGTACTTACAATGATTACTCAACACAAACACAACCATATACTCAAGGGAAAGCAAACGACGAGAAGCGGGCAGAGAGCGTCGAACACACACGTCCACTCGCTGTGAGGCCGAAAGCAAAAGTGGTTTGTTTACCTCCCAGTCGCGCGCGCGCGCCTGTCGGACAAGCAGTTAACTACTGAACCCCTTGTTCGAAAGCTTACGACCTATCCAGCTGCCGCTAGTACCTTCCTATTGTAAAAGGACCGAAGGTTTGTATGCCGTGTCGGAACAAAGATAAAATACGTACTAACATTGGATAAATTACTCTCATGACTAATTCACAGTGAATAATCAGTACGTATGTTTACAAATAATTTCACATGAAATGATAAATATAAGCCCAATTATCATTCATAATAGTATCAGAATACCTATCCGTATCAATGCCCAAAACCAAACTTTCTCATTTTCTGATTGTAAAATATCCCTACAGGATAAATAAAGAACACCTCTGAGAAACCAGAGAGGTGCCTGCTGAAGGCAACACACCAAGACAAGGTTGAATGCCACAGATGAACAAGACAGGGATCTCAGATATAGATAACTAAGTGTATGAACATCAAGAGAGTACCTAAGACCCCGAACAAAGAGAAGAATGGGAGCAAGATCACTTTACTCATACCACATCACCTACTTTACCACACACCTTTCATGAACATATGACAGGCCAGCAAGAGGATGGAACAATGGGCACAGACCATTACCATTTCCAAACATACCCTGTTTCCCTGAACCAGACTTTTTAGTATTCATTTATCTGTTTTCTATTTTATCTGCCTTTCTGTTTTCTCTGATTTTAATTTCAAATAAGGCAACAAAACTTCCACTGGTCAGTCTTGATAATGTTCACCTTGATCTATTACAGCATTATCTTTATCACTGGTGTTAATGTCTGTCAAGCACTAAAGAATTAAGCTGGGTAATACAAAATTGTGCAAGACTTATTACTGCCTTCCTTTGAAGATACTGAAAACAAATAACATATCTAAAGAAATCCAAATCAGAGCCAGAAAACAATCCACTCACTCACTGGTGACAGGTGAAAAATGATATTGTCATGATACAATAAAGTTTTATACATACTTACCTGACAGATATATACGATTAATGGCCCACCCAGCCTCCCCGCAGGAGATAGGTGGAAGAGAAGAATTCTGATTAGAAAACGGGAATGGTTCCTAGTCCTGCCACCCAGGGCAGGGCGGTAGATCACCTGACCTACCGGTAGCGTGTGCCGCGAAATTTGAATTTCTGTCGGGGACGACGGAGTCTATAGCTAAGTATATATCTGTCAGGTAAGTATGTATAAAACTTTATTGTATCATGACAATATCATTTTTATACATTCAACTTCCCTGCCAGATATATACTTAGCTGATTAGCACCCATTGGTGGTGGGTAAGAGACAGCTAACTACTGAAATAGACAGGTAAACAACATATGTTGTAGGTATTAATAAACCTTGGTTCCTACCTTATTAGGCTGAAGACTTCGCGGCTACTGCCTAGGAGTCTGCTTCGCCTCAAGAGCCTCAGCGAGATATTGATCTATGGCTAAGAGTTCTTGTGGGTCTGCCAATGGGGTCTTATCCACTTACTCGGCAGAGCCTAAAGGCCTTTGTCATTGGGTGCTATTCCACTAACATGACAATACACCTTGTTCAAGGAGCACAACACTGATCCCGATCACCTGATCCTAACATCCATGTTAGTTCTAAGATTGCAAGGAGTTATCCCCGAACTCCTTACAAACAACCAAAAACTCGAAACATAAATACACGTTCATTTATAACAAAATATTAAAAAAAAATTTTGTAACCCCCTACTAGCCATACATACCCTTGATCCCCTACTAGCAATGACACCAGCCGCCCGTGCGACATCAGTACGCTTGCTAATAGAAAACCAAGCACATATCTGACAAGAGGGTTTATGTACATTAAAGATAAAAATATTTTTAAGGATCAGTCTTTGTTCCAAGACCCAGAACTGTATCTGCTGATACAAATGGACCTAGAGAGAAGCACTTCTCATAAGTCACTTTCACATCCTTCAGGTAATGAGACGCAAACACTGAATTGCACCTCCAATATGTAGTCTCAATGATATTCCTGAGAGACATATTCTTTTGAAACGCCAGGGACGTTGCTACTGCCCTCACCTCATGAGTCTTAACCTTTAGAAGACTGAAGGATTCATCCGAGCAGTTCTTGTGTGCATCAGTAATCACGCTTCTCACAAAGAAGGCCAAGGCGTTTTTAGACATGAGTCTTTTGGGGTTCTTCACAGCACACCAAAGACCTTGTTGACATCCTCCCATCTGATTCTTTCTCTCCAAATAAAATTTAAGAGCTCTAACTGGACAGAGAGACCTCTCTGTCTCTCTGCCTACGAGGTTAGATAGGCCTTTTACCTCAAAGCTTCTGGGCCAAGGTTTAGATGGGTTCTCGTTTTTCACCAGAAACAATGTCTGGAACGAACAGATAGCCGCATCTCCTTTGAATCCCACTGTGGAGTCCAGAGCGTGCAATTCGCTCGTCCTCTTGGCCGTCGCGAGAGACAACAGGAATAAGCATTTCCTAGTGACATCGCGGAAGGAAGCCAGATGTAGAGGCTCGAATTTATCTGAGGTAAGGAATTTCAGGACCACGTCAGATTCCAACTAGGTGTTCTAGGAGATGCTGATTTTGAAGTTTCAAAGGACCGAATCAAATCATGTAGATCCTTGTTCTCCTTGCAATCTCTAGCCCTCGATTCCTGAATACTGAAGACAGCATGCTTCTGTATCCTTTGATTGTCGACACGGAAAGGTGAGATTCCTCTCTCAGAAAAAGGAGGAAATCGGCAATGTTAACTATAGAGGTACTAGAGGAGGACAGCTTCTTACTCTTACACCACCTCCTAAAGACTTCCCACTTCAATTGGTATACTCTTCTCGTTGAAGATCTGCGGGCTCGAGCGATAGCGCCTGCAGCCTTGCGAGAAAAACCCCTCGCTCTGACAAGTCTTTCGATAGTCGAAAGGCAGTCAGAGCGAGACCGGGGAGGTTGTGATGAAACCTCTCGAAGTGGGGTTGTCTGAGTAGATCTGCTCTGCTTGGTAGAGATCTGGGGAAGTCCACTATCCACTCCAGTACCTCCGTGAACCATTCTTGGGCTGGCCAAAATGGGGCTATTAGGGTCAACTTCGTGCCCTTTGAAGCTACGAATTTCCTGAGTACTTCCCCCAGGATCTTGAACGGGGGAAAGGCGTAGGCGTCTAGGCCCGACCAATCCAGGAGAAACGCGTCTATTGCAAAGGCTCTTGGATCTTCCACTAGAAAGCAAAAGATCTCTACTCTTTTGGAGAGGAACGTGGCAAACAGGTCTATGTGAGGCCTCCCCCACAGGGACCACAGACTTCGGCACACTTCTGTGTGTAGAGTCCACTCTGTGGGAAGGACCTGATTCCTCCTGCTTAGTCTGTCCGCTCTCACATTTTTTATCCCTTGCACAAATCTTGTGAGGAGAGTTATGCCTCTTTCCTCTGTCCAGTTTAACAGGTCTTTTGTTAACTGATAGAGGGAAAATTAATGCGTCCCTCCTTGCTTGCGTACGTAAGCCAGAGCCGTGGTGTTGTCCGAGTTTATCTGAATCACCCCGCCTCTGACTATCTCCTCGAAGAATCTTAAGGCTAGGTGTATGGCTACTAGCTCTTTGCAATTGATGTGCCAGGACACCTGTTCCTTTGTCCAGGTGCCTGACACCTCCCTTGCTCCTAGCGTCGCTCCCCATCCCGACTCCGAAGCGTCGGAAAATAACACTTGGCTTGGGTTCTGCAGGGCAAGTGACACGCCTTCGTTCTTCTGAAGAGGAAGGATCCACCACTTTAAGTGATTTTCTATCTCTTGTGGAATCGGGAAAGTGTCTGAGAGTTGTCCCGTCTTCCAACTCCACACCTCTTTCAGGAAAAACTGAAGAGGGCGAAGGTGAAGCCTCCCCAGAGAGAAGAACTTTTCTAGCGAGGACAGAGTCCCTAAAAGGCTCAGATAATCCCTCGCTGAACTGCTCTCTCTCTCTAAGAAGCTCAAGATTCTTGACAAACCTCGAGTGATTCTCTCTCGCAAAGGAAATACCCGAAAACCCCGAGAATCCATCTGAATCCCCAGATAGACCAAGTTCTGGCTGGGGATCAGTTGCGACTTCTCGAGGTTCACGAGTAATCCCAGCGATTCTATCATCTTTCTTGTTATCAATGGAGGTCCTCCAAGCACTGAATCTCCGACTTGGCCCTGATCAGCCAGTCGTCTAAGTAGAGGGAGATGGTTTATTCCCTCTAGGTGAAGGCCATCTCGCTACATTCGCCATCAGGTTGGTGAAGACCTGTGGAGCTGTAGACAGGCCGAAACACAGAGCCCTCCCTGAACTGAAAAATCTTGCCTCCTATCATAAATCGAAGATATTTCTTTGACAAGTGGTGAATGGGAACGTGGAAATATGCATCTTGCAAGTCCAGAGAGACCATCCAATCTCCTGGACGAAGTGCTGACATTACTGAGGCGGACGTTTCCATACGGAACTTCTTTTTCTGAACAAAGCGGTTCAGAGCGCTTACGTCCAGTACTGGTCTCCACCCCCCCCGATGCCTTTGGTACTAGAAATAGGCGATTGTAAAATCCCGGGGAGTGTGGATCCTGCACAAGTTTCGATGGCCTCCTTTTCCCACATTTGCTCTACCATTTGAAGGAGAGTATTTCTCATTACAGGGTCTCTGTACCTCGCTGACAGTTCCCGAGGAGTAGATGTTAGGGAGGACTGTCCTCGAAGGGGATTACGTATCCTTTCTTTAGGACTGAAACTGACCAAGGGTCGGCTCCCCTTTTTGCCCAGGCTCCTGCAAAGTTCAGGAGTCTGGCGCCTACTGGTGCTTGGAGGATCATCAAGTCACTTTCCTTTCTTGAATGGTCTGAAGGAAGACCTTCCTCTCTTATCAGAGCTCTTCTTCCTGGAAGGGGGAACTTGCCAGAGCACCATCCACGAAGGGCTTGCCTGGAAGGGGGACGAGCCGTTGCACCTCCACGAAAGGGCTGCTGAGGAGGACGAGAGTCCTTTTTATTCGGTCGACACTACAGGAACGACTCTTCTTAGATGTTTGGACAAGGGAGGTCTTGTGTCGTCCTTCTCAGTTAGCGAGCGAGATATATCTTTCACTAACTGAGAAGGAAACAGATGATCTGACAGAGGGGCGAACAATAACGCTGTCCTCTGGCTCGGAGAAACAGCTTTGGATAAAAGGGATCCATAAACTGATCTCTTCTTTAGAAGACCAGCACCAAATAGGGAAGCAACTTCTCCCGAACCGTCTTGTACCGCCTTGTCCATGCAAGACAGGACGCTATGGAGAATTTCTGGGTTTTTAAGAAATTCCGGGTCCTTAGACTTATTAGCCAGAAATCCGAGAGACCATCCAGAAAATTGAACACTTCTAAGTGATGAAAAGTCCCTTAAGAAAGTGGTTCAATTCTGAAATGCTCCACGTAGAATCTGACCGAGACTAAAGAGTGTCGTCTAGAGGCATCCACTAGATTCGCAAAGTCCGCGTCTGCCGATGCAGGAAGAGAAAGACCCATAGTCTCTCCTGTCCCGTACCAAATACCTCTCTTTCCATGGAGTTTGGAAGGAGGCATGCAGAATACTGTTTTTCCCAACTCTTTCTTAGTGCCCATCCAAGAATCCAAAGATTGGAGGGCCTTTTTCATTGAAATCGCAGGTTTCATTTTCAGGAAGGCCGAGGATTTCACAGTAGTCGTACTCGAAAGAGAGAACGAGGAGAAGGAGGAAGTGGCTGGAACTAAGAGAGTCCTCCAAACTTCTTGGACATGTAACAAGGAGGCTAAAGTTTTGTAGTTTGAGAGTCCCTCATTTGTAGGAAGCTCGTCGTCAGACAACTCATCCAAACCCCGATCCGAAGAAGGAGAAAGCTCTCGCTTGGAGGAAGATCTTTCCAAGACCTCCTACATCTGAAGAGAGGAGCTTCTGTTTGGAGAAGAGTCATCGATTCCAGATACGAGTCTATTCGGATCTTGCCTCATGGAAGAACTCCGACTCCTGCCTCCTGGCTCTTGACTCCTGACTCCTGACTCCTGACTCCTGACTCCTGACTCCTGGCTCCTGACTCCTGACCTCCTGCCTCCTGCCTCCAGCCTCCTGACTCCTGACTCCTGCCTCCTGACTCCTGACTCCTGCCTCCTACTCCTGATTCCTGCCTCCTGGACTCCTGACATCCTGCCGTCCTTGCCTCCTTGAATCCCTGAACTCCTGACTTCCTGGGCCTCTTTGCCTCCTGGGCTCCTGCATCCTTTGCCTGGGTGACTCCTCACTCCTGGCTCTTGGCTCCAGCCTGCTGGGAGACTCTTCGCTCCTGGCTCTTGGCTCCTGCCTCCTGGGTGACTCTTCACTCCTGGCTGGTGCCAGACGCCTGATCGGTTCCTCGCAACTGATAAGAGTCTTGCGTTTAGACAACTCCTTACGTATGGTTGACTCCTCGTTCTTGCTAGGAGCCTCACCTCAAGTAGGAGCATTGATCCTGGCGGCAGGTACCTCCACACGTCTGGAGGACCTTTTGATAGGAAGGGAAGTGTCTTTCCTTCGAGGAGGCTCCTTTGAAAGCACTCCTACCAAAGACGATATCTGTTCCTGCATGGAAACCAGAAACCTTTTAGTAACCTCTTCTTTATCCTCTTCGGGAGGAGAGAGGAGGAGGGTGGGAGGAGTCCATGGGCTCCACCTCCTGACTCCTTCTAACTATAGGTGACAAAATGGCTCTTTTTGCCCTCTTAACCTCTGAAGGAGACTCCTCAAGGGAAGGGAAGTGTTTCCGGGCTCGAGTCAATAGTCGGAGCCTTCCAACTCCTCTTCAGTGGTCGCGAGCGATCCGAATATCCCTCCAATCACGTCTAGGAGACGAAGATCCCGACGATGAAAAACAATCACGCAGGACGCTTTTACAATAGCGATCCCTGGCAGTCTGAGGTGTCACAGAAACTGCCGAAGGGACACCTGATCGGTGGGGATTTCTACACAACCTCCTTTCGGTTTTTGACATTCCTTCTCCCCTGGGCATGTGAGCTTGGAAGAGGTCTAGACCTGGGAGCGTTGTGGAGCCGACCAGATGCCCTCCACTACACTGGGGACACTCACATCACTGTCCACTGTAACATCACTAGCCTTACCTTGCAGGGCAGCCATTTTGTTTTCCATTATCTTGAAGGCTGCTTTTAGATCCGCAAGTTCTTTCGCTGAATCTACAGGATCTGCAATAGGTGAAGAGGCTGAAAAGGAAGGAGAAGTAGCAATTCTTACCATTGGGGAAGATCCCAAACTAGGAATTAGTTCATTCGATCTAGAACTACTTAAACTTCTAGAAGAAGCTTTCCTCACTCTTTCTCTTTCTAACTTTTTTAAATAATTAGTTAGATTCTTCCACTCACTCTCACTCAAATTCTCACATTCCTTGCAAGTATTAGTGAAAGAACATTCATACTCCCCTGCAACCCTTGCTACGGTGTTGAGGGTCTACCGAAGCTTTCGGCAACCTCACCTTACAGCCTACATTCACACAACGTCTCACAAACCATTCCAGCGTCAGACATTTTTTAAGAAAAATCCAAATCAAGTCCACAAAAAACAGGTCCAACAAAGCGTATTTGCCAATCCAACAATCCAGATACGTCACCAAAAGTCGGTCAAGAAGATCAATTGCCGGTAAAAAAAGAAAATCCAATCGAGAGGAACCAACAACAATGTTGACGGGTCCCCAGGCGACAGAAGAATTCTGATTAGAAAACGGGAATAGTTCCTAGTCCTGCCACCCAGGGCAGGGAAGGGCGGTAGATCACCTGACCTACCGGTAGCGTGTGCCGCGAAATTTGAATTTCTGTCGGGGACGACGGAGTCTATAGCTAAGTATATATCTGGCAGGGAAGTTGAATGTATAAAAACTGAAAACAATACACTCAATCACCAGTTCACCCATTGGCATACAGACAGTATAAAATTAGCAATCTTGTTAATTAGTGCATTGTTCATGTTGTTTCACACACTCACCCCTTCGTGCTGGCTCAGGAGATTCCACTATCATACTAGAGGTAAGGTTCATTTAAAAAATTACTATCTATAGTTATTTCACATTACAACATGTACTACAGCATCTTGGTTTTTTCAGATAATTGGATAAGATAATTGGATAAGAATTACCAAATTGAACACATTCCAATCAGATTCTATATCAAATAAAGGAAGAACAATCATGCAAATAACAAAATACTAATTAAAAACTTACGGTAGCAGTATCAGAGTTTATCTGCTGCATTTTAGTCTCTAATGTCAACTGCTTTTGTTCCACCTCTGGCTCAGGTTTTGTCCTTAATAAATTAGGAACAAAATCATGACTGAAGGATGGAACTCTACCTTCTGTGGCCATAAGCAACTTTTCATCAGTGTCAGCATTAAGTTGCAAGGGTAGTGTTAAAAAATTACGTAGCGCTGGTGTCTTATCATTTTTAAGTAATTTCAATAGTGTGTAAATCTGCAAGGACAATAAATAACAAAAAAATGTTATTCAAACTAATAAATGGGATAAAATAAAACACTTAACTTTATTCCAGTGCATAAAACAACTCTAGTTTGCAAACCCAGTAACATATTTTTTCCTTAGCTTTATTACAGGAATACACAAAGTGGTGACATATTGTTGGTACAGTTCTATTAAAAGTGTGTTACTGCTATTCACGTGTTCATTAAAGTCAGCTAAGGCTGAAAATGACAAAATTCTATGAATATAGAACTAACAATTTCTACAATATAAATAAAATTATAGATGTGTGACCAAGACTAAATAAAAACATTCCTTTTACATGAAAGTCATGATAACATAAAAAGTTTCCACACAGGCTAACCTATTAATTTGTGTTACAAACTGATTTTGAAATAAATCAATCCATACCTGTGCCGATATAACAGAAAAGTTATTGAGATATGATGGCCAATCACCACCTTCCCCTTCATGCTCAACTCTTGCAAGCAACTCTTGCAGTGAACCTTTAATGTCAACAACACGCTGGAGGATGGCATCCAGGGCAACATCAAGAGTTCTTTCTTCTCTCTGATTAAGAAAGAATCACAATAATTAACTTACAATCTTATAGTTGATGATAAGCATCTTAGATTAATTCAGGAATGATAAGTAATAAGGTAAAAAAACAAATTTCAGAATAATAAGCAATAAGGTAAAAAAAATTATACATCACTTTTTCTACAAAAAGTTGTTTTCACTTTGAATTACAGTACCTGCATCATGACAATACAGCACAATCAATTTTGAAATGTATCAGTCAAATGACCAACAGTCCTCCTCAATTAGCCCTTCTCTCAAGTGGCCTAAGCCTGAAAAACAAGTTTTAAAAATTAATTTTAAGGTATATAAATTACAAGTAAAATTGTGCAAAATAAAACAGTTTCTAGACCCTACAAGCACAAAATCTTAATTTTAGAAAGTAAATTATATTTTTCCTAGCTATACAAACCTGAGGACCTTTACATAAAGAATTACTTTCAGCGTAGCTGGAAGTATGGCTATTAAATTCTTGAACAAGGTGGTTAAGCAGTAACTACCGTCTGGTAGGCAGGTAGGCCCACCTATTCGGATGTAAACACTCCACTTTGCCTTTTGGCCCAGGTTCAGATTGAGGGGTGGCATGAGGTGGGCAAAAATGCAAAAGATCTCAGGTTTGTATACGTAGTTAGGAAAAATACAATTTACTTTCAAAAATTGTGATTAGTTCCTACACAATATACTAACACTCAGTCCTTTACATAAGGAAGACTCACTGACTGGTGGGAGGAATGTGAGTGAGACTTTAGAACTGACTGGAGTTCTGAACACCATCCTCGAATTTGCACCAGCTTACGAAAAGAAACGAGAACGCATGAATTCACTTTTACTATAATAATAGTTATATTCTAAAAATAATAAAACTGTTATTATTATAATAACAGTTTTATTATCATAACAGTGACGAAAGCTGGAACATCTGCGAATATGAAGTCTAATCTGTCACCAGAAATATGCATGGGTTCCTTAATTAGCGGGACAAAATCGGAGGATACACAGAACTCAAGAGCAGTGGGCTATTCCTCCTAGTCATAAGAGCAAGGAGTGCCCTGCCTCTGACAACTTGATCGGAGTATAGGAGCTGCATGATCAAAAGTCAGACTTCTGGGCCTTTTCGAAATGAGTGAGGAATCGTAACTCAACCGAAAAAGGGCTGGGAAGAATATTTTAGAGTCGGAGACATTAATGCAAAGTTCTGGGAAGGGTTTGCATTATGATCAGTCTCCTTCCTCCCCTTGCTAGAGGACAGAGCAGGATTGCTTCTATGATTCTGATAAGAAAAATAGAAAGTAAGCTCGATGTGTAAGCTTACCGCTTCAATCGCCCAACCAGCCAGTGTCAGTTTGAGTCCTATCATCAACCTGAAGGAAGAGGAGTAGAAGGACAAGGTGGGGGAGGTGGAAAGGCCAGTCACTCTAGCATCCTTCTTACCTCTAGAACTGCACATCATAGGTGAGATACAACTTGTCCTCTTGAAGGAGCCAGGTAAGCAAATACAACCTGCAAGCATCCACCACCGGTCCAAGGAAAGGAGGTTTCAAGGACCTGTGGGCAGACCTGAAGGAAGAAAGATATAAATATGGTTGCAATGAGACCTCATCTATCTTCTGGTTCGACATGTTCTTCAAAGTGATGAAATGTACCCATCGACTGGACTATCCAACTGCAGAGATGTCTCTCACGATCTTGTAAGACTCGGAGAAAGACGTGTCATCGGACACTTCTGCAATGGCAGTCTGCAGCAGATAAAGACACAGACACTTAATGATGGGTGTCGATCCTTCATGGGTACAGCAACACACCAATAGGACAAAATAATGACTGATCTGGATCAACCAATACAAAGTCCACAGCGCAGATCATGAAGAACTCAGACTCATCAACAGATGCCGACTGACTACAGTGTCACGCATCTAAGACGTAGTCACGTAGTCACAACATGACACCTGCCTTTTGAAGGGTTATGCTGAGAATAACCATACAAATCATCTATCTCGTTCAGCAACGATGTTGAGAGACAAGATGATGTTTCTCGCGAGGCATGCGCACATTCGATGATAGTAAATTGCCTTCAAGAGACCGAAGTCCCTGTGATGACAAGACAGAAGTTTCTCATCAGTAGCTGAATCTCAACCAAGGAGAAACAACACTATATTACTAGTGAATGACTAAGGTGAATGTGGACGTACTTCTTCACAGCTGAATCAAGAGAAGTAAACTCTCATGATCCTGATCATAGAAAAAGTCCCGTCGATGACACCAACCAGTGAAGATGGCTTTAATCCCTGTTGTTTTACTGAGACTAAAAAAGCTAATCCGCTATTTCGTTGCTGCTCGGCGAGAAAGTCAGAGTTTGCAATGAAAGCAGAGTCTTTCAGTAATGAAAA
>NC_061107.1:124036524-124076524 GCF_015104395.2 Macrobrachium nipponense
TTTGTTTACCTCCCAGTCGCGCGGCGCGCGACTGTCGGACAAGCAGTTTAACTACCGTTCTCCCCTTGTTCGAAGCTTACGACCGTTCCAGCTGCCGCTAGCTACTTCCTATTGTTAAAGGACCGAGGGTTTGTATTACGTATCGGAACAAATATGAAAATGAAAAAGAATACTGTACTTGCGATTCCACTTCCATACAGAATAAGTTTCCGTGCCGAGCGCATTCGCTCGGTAACGGGCATAAAGGTCAAAAAAAATATGAAAAGAGCACTTACTTACGATTTCATCTACACATTTCCAACCCAAATATACGCTCGGAGCGAGCGCTCCCGCCCTCGGCACCGAGCATACACAATACGAGGATCATTTCTGGGAAAATGAATGCCCGCACTTACGCCCTTCAGTCCCTGGCACTCGGGTAATCGGTAGGGCGTGGTGAAACCAAGATCCTTTAATTCACACTTGAATTCAGGGTGGAAATAAATATGAAATGATTGTACTTACAATTCAGTTTCACTATAAATAGAAAAAGAAAAACACAACCATGTGAAAGCAACGACGATGAAGCGGGCAAGAGAGCGATGATACACGTCCACACGCCAGCAGGCCGAAAGCAAAAGTGATTTGTTTACCTACCAGTCGCGCGCGCGCGCCTGTCGGACAAGCAGTTAACTACCGAACCCCTTGTTCGAAAGCTTACGACCTATCCAGCTGCCGCTAGTACCTTCCTATTGTAAAAGGACCGAAGGTTTGTATGCCGTGTCGGAACAATCAAGGGTTCAATTCATGAAAAGAGAGGAAATCGCCGCATCTACGGCGATAACTCCATGTTGGTTCATAATTAAGTAATGAAAATGAAAACAGTGTACTTACAGTTTCATTTTCAAGTCAAACAAACCATTAGTAGAAAACACAATATAAACAAAGCATACGACGATGAAGCGGGCAGAGAGCGATGACGAACGCAAGTCCTTCACGACCCGCGGCCGAAAGCAAAAGTGATTTGTTTACCTCCCAGTCGCGCGGCGCGCGACTGTCGGACAAGCAGTTAACTACCGTTCTCCTTGTTCGAAAGCTTACGACCGTTCCAGCTGCCGCTAGCTACTTCCTATTGTTAAAGGACCGATGGTTTGTATTACGTATCGGAACAAACTTATACTTCGAAAGGAGAGTAGAGGTCTTGAGCTCCTTCTCTCACCACCAACAACTCGTGAATGATGACCATCTCCGGTGTCAGGACGCGTTAAAAGTACTTTTTCGGAGGGTGGCCTAGCCATGGTAGTCGGTGAGTTGGCCAGTCCACTCGGTTGTTCACCCTAGTAGTATTTATAATAACTACTAGGGTAGAATATCACGACAGGCCAACCCTCATCACGGGGGTGGACGGGTCTTATTGCACTCGAATTTAATTAAGGGTGAAACATGAATACAATTGCAACTCTAAGCATACCATTTAAAAGACTAAAGTTTCGTCAACATATTGTGATATATGAAAGCCCCATACGAACTAAAATAAGCATGTGAGCTCTTCGTAAAATATGTTTTCAAGGCAGTTTTTGAAACCAAAATCCATGGCGGCTACGTTTTGCATGGACGGTTCTCATCAGTGACGGCCACCATCTTTCCCCAGCCTTACCCAGCACTCATTTGAACAATGTTATCGATGTATGTAACGTTTATTGATCTTACTCAAGATTGCAGTTGTAATCAGCACAATACAACAACATTTTTTTGCCTCAATTAGTGAAAGTATGAAACTTGTTATTCCCGGGGTTATGGTTGGAATGAATTCATTCTTACCTTGTAATCAGTGGTTTTATCCTTACTGCCATCACAACTGAACTCCACAGTGCTTATTTGATTGTAATTATACCACATTTGGTCTTAATTCACTCCACAGTGCACTCGAACCACATTGCTGTTCGTGTTCCTAAGCACTCACTCCGTAAACAAAGTTACAGCAGCAGACGACAACACTGATTATGAGTGCAAAGCTTTATTCCCTTAATTGTTTACTTTACTCAATATTTTAGTTTAACTCTACTTCAAAATGTTTATTTAATTCATGTCCATTATCCCTTTTTTGCAACCAAATTAACCCCCAAAAAATTACAAATGTTTCGGATGTATTTTTACTTACAAGCAAGACGACGTGAGGAAAAATGGCTCATCGTTGCCAATCTAGTGGAGCGTCACACATACGCCGATGCATTTACAAACTGTTTTCGATGAATTCTAGTTGTCATAGAATAATGCAGTAAATGATAAAATTGCTCTAATATGTATATATACTACAAATAGATACGCTAATTTCACTTATTTCCCCGTTTTGTGTAAGTCTTATACCTAGTTTGGAGGGTAAACACATACCAATTGACAACACTGATAAACAATTGAAGAGCGCAAAACGCCGCAAAGAATGCCGTAGTTCCCCTTGAATAAAGTACGAATAAGTGCTGGTAAGAGGTGGGTGGGTTTTTACGATTGTTGTGATGAAAGTGCCCCAGCGTCTATGGGTAAAACCAAGTGGTGCGCAGATTTAGCACATGAAATGGGAAGTTTTGTTGACACAAGCGACTCCGTAAACATCAAGATAGCGTCAATCTTCGAAACATTTTTAGTTGTAAGTATAAAATTTCTAAGCGTTTTGGGTGAGGTTTCCACTGCCGTGACGCCATTTTCAGTACCCTCTGTTTAAATCTTAAAATTTGGCCTTAATTTCTAACTTTGGAGGAAAATACTTACTTCGAAAGGAAGTTAGTTAGGTCTTTAGCTCCGTTTTCACCAACAATAAGTTCGCGACTGATGCCCATCGGTCCGTGTCAGGACGCGTTATAATATGACAATTTGTCGAAAATTGCATTTTTCCTAACTATACAAACCTGAGGTCCTTTAACAATAGGAAGTAGCTAGCGGCAGCTGGAACGGTCGTAAGCTTCGAACAAGGGAGAACGGTAGTTACTTCTTGTCCGATCGTCGCGCGGGCTGGGAGGTAAACAAATCACTTTTGCTTTTGGCCCTGCAAAATACGCAGAGTGAGGGGTGGCATGAGGAGGGACTATATGTAAAGGACCTCAGGTTTGTATAGTTAGGAAAAATGCAATTTTCGACAAATTGTCATTTGTTCCCGATACGTAATACAACCATCGGTCCTTTAACAATAGGAAGACTCACTTCTTGGTGGGAGGAATCTGAGTCTTTTGATGAACAGACTGGTGTTCGTCCATCCCTGGAATGCCTCCCTGGTCGTAAGAGCGAGGGAGGGATCCAAGCCTCTGTCCGATTGATCGGGGTGTGCACCGCAGGATCAATGGTCAGACCTCTGGGCCGAGTACTAAGAGAGAGGCAAGCGTATCTCTTCGTACCAGCATTGTAGAACTTTTTCCTGTACATGAGCAAATATAAAGTAATGGGTTTGTCTCATGTAGGCATCCACTTTCACTTTCTCCCCCTTGTTGGAGAAAGTGGTGGATATACACTCCTATCTCTAGTTAAAGAGATAGATGGAGCTCGGTTGAATAGCTTACCTGCATCTGACTCCCTTCCAGCGTGGTACGACCGTATCCCTCTGCCCACAGGTAGAGGTAGAGAAAGATGGTGAAGAGAAGCCAGTCACTCTCATTCGCACATTCATTCTCCCAGTCATACCAGGAATCGATGCTGTTCTGCCTGCTCGGGTGTCTGGGTAAGCTTACACAACATGTTGAGCAGCCACCACAGGTCCCACGGAAAAAGTATCCAAGGACCTTTGTGGGCAATATCCCGAAGGTAGAAGGACGTGAAGGTGGTCTGGTTGGCCCAGACACCTGCCTTCAGGACCTGCGCCACGGAGAAGTTCTTACGGAACGCTAAGGAGGGTCCGATACCTCTGACTTCGTGGGCTCTCGTCGGAGCGTACGGATGTTGTCGTCGCTACCATCAGCCTCGTACGCTCTCCTGATCACCTCACGCAGCCAGAAAGAAAGCGTGTTTTCTTGGAAACTTCTTTCTTGGTACCCCAGTGCTAACGAAGAGGCGTCGACACTCAGGCCTGAGGGTGTCGAGTTCTCTTCAGATAGCGCCGTAGCGCCCTCACAGGACAAAGCAGCATCTCATCCGCATCGTTATCGGTGAAGTCCAGAAGGGAGGGGATCGTGAAAGACTCGAACCTGTCGGCAGGGATCGACGGATTCTGAGTCTTGGCTACGAAGTTCGGGATGAAATCGTGAGTCACAGATCCCCAGCCTCTGGTGTGTTTAACATCATAAGAAAGACCATGTAGTTCCCCTACTCTCTTCGCCGATGCCAGGGCCAGCAAGAAGAGGGTCTTGAGGGTCAGATCCCTGACTGACGACTCTCGGAGTGGCTTCGAAGGGTCTTCGAGTCAAACTCCTAAGGACGAGAGTCACATCCCACGCAGGGGGCCTGAGTTCCCTGGGTGGGCAAGACCTTTCGAAGCTCCTCATTAGCAAGGAATCTCGAACGAGTTCGAGATGTCCAGTCCCCTCAGTTTTTTAGGACGAGCGCCAGTGCTGCTCTATATCCTTTAACTGTGGGTACTGAGAGGAGCTTCTCTCGGCGCGAAGAAACACGAGGAAATCCGCTACCTGCTGAAGAGTGGCTCTGAGAGGAGACAGACCCTGTCTACGACACCAACCACAGAAGACGGCCCACTTCCCCTGGTACAGCAGCTGCAGAGGACTGTCGGACGTGTCCAGCCATCTCTGTTGCTGCGCTACGAGAAAAGCCTCTCGTTCGCAAGAGACGGTGGATAACATCCAGCCGTGAAGTTGAGGGACTGGAATGCTTGTGTGGTACCGTTCTACGTGTGGCTGGGCTAGAAGGTTGTGCCAACTGGGTAGCTCTCTCGGTTGCGTCCGCAAGAAGAGCCAGCAGGTCCGGATACCAAACGGTCTTGAAGGCCGTTTTGGGAGCCACCAGGATCATTCTGAGATTGGGAGTGACCAGCGCTCGACTGATCACTTTCCGAATCAGACAGAAGGGAGGAAAGGGCGTAGGCGAAGAGGTTGTCCCAGGGCTGGTTGTTTGGAGAGCGTCCTCTGCAGCTGCCCATTGGGGGGTCCAGCACGGCTGAAAAGAAAACCTGAAGTTTTCTGTTGTGCCGGGTGGCGAACAGGTCTACGACCGGTCGCCCCCACAGGTTTGAAGAGCCTTTCCGCCACGTCTTGGTGTAGAGACCATTCGGTCCCTATCACTTGATCCCGACGGCTGAGCTTGTCCGCTACTACATTCCTCTTGCTGGATGTAGCGTGCTGACAGCTCTATCGAGTGAGCCGTGGCCCACTCGTGCACCTGCACCGTCAACTGATGGAGCGGAAGAGACACTAGCCCCCCCTGCTTGTTGATATGCCACTACTGTGGTGTTGTCGCACATCAACACCACTGAGTGTCCCACCAAGCGGTCCTGAAACTCTCGGAGAAGCGTGAACGCCGCCTTGAGTTCCAGGACCTTTACCTTACCATTAACATAACCCGTTACATCTTTTTCGTTCGGTTGCCCACAGGTCCCTACAGTGTGAGGCACCTCTAATGGTCTACCAGAGAGTTGCTAGTACAGTCTTCCGTGTTAGTTTTTGCCATCTTTCCAATCTTGGATGGTCCTGGGATGCAGTTTAGATATTTGTCGAGCTTATTCTTAAACACATCTAAGAATAAGTGCTTTTCGTGATGGTCCCACACACCTGCAGTCAGCAACTCCTCTAGGTGTGCGCCCCATCCCTCGGTCGATGCGTCTGAGAACAGAAGCATCTCCGGGGGGGGAGTGCGTATGGGCACTCCTCTTAAGAGGTTCTTGTCGTCGAGCCACCAGGCTAGGTCCTGCCTCACCTTGTCCGTGAGAGCCACGGGAAAGTAAGGAGGATCCTTGGCCTGAGACCAACTCTCCCTTAGCCTCCACTGGAGAGACCGCAGTGAAGACGCCCGTGAGGGACTAACTTCTCGAGTGACGACAGATGGCCGATCACGACTTGCCATTGCTGTGCCTGCCTGTTCCTGCCGAGACAGGAACCGGCCGGCTGCCTCCCTGAATTTGCTGATACGCAAGTCTGCGGGAAAGACCTGCCCTGCTACGTGTCTATCAGCATACCCAGTACTTCATCTTCTGCTTGGGTTCGAGATCGGACTTCTCGTAGTTTATCACGATCCCCAGATCGCGACAAAACTTGAGGAGTCGATCTCTGTCCTGCAGCAACTGCGAGCGGGAGCTCGCCAGGACTAGCCAATCGTCGAGATACCTCAGAAGACGTTATAAGCCCGTGCGATGGGGCCCAAGCTGACACCAGAGTGAACACTCGCGTGAACACCTGTGGGGTGGCGGTTGAGAGACCGAAACAAAGTGCCCGTGAATTGGTACACCGTCCCGTCGAAGATGAAGCGGAGGTACTTTCTGGAGGACTGATGGATGGGGTATTTGAAAATACGCGTCCTTCAAGTCCACTGAAAGCATGAAATCGTTCCCCCTGATCGAGTCGAGCACCGAGCGTGCCGACTCCATCGTGAACCGCGTCGTGCGAACGAAGCGATTCAGGGGAGAGAGGTCTATCACCGGACGCCACAGCCCCCGATGCCTTCTCCACTAGGAAGAGGCGGCTGTAAAAAGCCCGGTGACTGGTCTCCACGATTTCTACAGCTCGTTTCGCCAGCATGGTCTTGATCTCCTGTCGAAGAGCGTTGTCCTTTGCTGATCCCCGGACATAGGTCTGTAGATGGACCGGTTTGGAGATGAGGGGGGGCCGAGACTCGAAGGGTAGTAGATATCCCTCCCGAAGGACGTCTCACTATCCAGTTACTCGGCGCCGTAGCGCTGCCAAGTCGCCCCCAAGGCTCGCCGGCACACCCCCAATTCCCGGCAGCAGGTGAGGGGGAACGCCCGTCCCTAGCGTTTCCCTCCTCGTTTCGACTTCTTCCCACCACCTCCTCGGGGTAAAGGATGGGTTGGGAGGAGGGCTGATTACGGGGCCTCCTCTAGCAGAAGTCGAAACAGCAGGAGTCTTCCGCACGGGGCTTGGACGGTGCAACCGTCTTCGCCGCCGTGGAAGCGCTAGCCAAGCTCTTTGGCTTGGCCGCAGTCGCTCGAGATTGCCCAGTAACCTTCGAGACTGCCTGGTGAACTAAGCGGTCACTGTCATCAGTGCGCCGCCTTTCCTTTCCACCGCAGCGTCCACCATCTCTCCGGGAAAGAGAGCTGGGGAACTCCTAATGGGTCCATGCGAAGCCCGAGTGCCGCCTCACGCCCCCTTGTCACGGGTCGGGTAAGGGGGGGGGGTCCAGGGTAAGGACTGCGTCCCTACGTCGCAAGAACCAAGTTGGCCCACAGGTTAGCAGTCTGATGGGCGAGGTAAGAGAGATCGCTCTTCCTCCAGACGCACAGTCTCCTGGAAAGAAGGCGTCGTCTTCGGAGCCAGACCCACTCCCGAGCCGGCCGCTACTTTGGATATTGTGAGGGACCACAAATCCAACCAAGAGACTGCCTGGAACGCTGCCATAGCGGTAGATTCCAGGGCAAGTGCCTCCTGCTGCGAGAACCAGAGGTTTCTCCGCCAGGAGCTGCTGCAGGGACACACCTGTGAATCAGCCTCGCTAACTCCGGTTTAACCTGTTTTAGGCAGTATCGGTCTTCCGAAGGCACATAGAATCGCCTCTAACGCTGTAGAGGGGGAGGAAGCCAGCTTATAAGGACCGTCCGGATTTCAGCAGAATCCTCCCGTCCTGAGACGAGATTCTCAACTTGATCCAGGACTGAGTCCTGCAAGCTCTGATTGCGGTAACCTAAAACCCCACCATCATTTTGGGTTCCCTCTTGGGACCCCAAAATGATTCGAGCCGGGACGTGGGCTCTGCCGGTGTAGCGGCGATCCTTCCGCAAGGTCATTATGCTGACGAATCAGCTTAATGACCTCTGCAAAGTTCCTCTGTATCTCGGGAGTTACTGCGTCTTGTGGAGTAGGACCGTCCAGTCCCTCCAGCAAGAACAGGTCCCGCGATACTCCTCCTTCAGAAGGAGGAACAGCGGCAGACCCACCCCTGACGGTCGCCTCCAAACTACTTGCGCGTATGTTCTGGTCGGTCCTAAAACCGTGCCTGAGCCATACGGCGTCATAGCGGGGTCACGAGCGGCGCACCTCTCGTGATCACTCCTCGGTACCTCGCTCCTCCCGGTATAGCCCGAGGAGGTTGAAGGTACGGGAGAGGCAGACCTGACGCTCCCCCCGCCCCTCGCTCCGCTGGCAGGACCAGCGTGCGTGGAGGGCTGCTGCTGATCGTCAACCCGCGGTGGCGATCGAGCAGCAGGCCTAGCCTTGCCGCTCGCCTGGGGCGAGAGGCTCGGCTGAGAACGTCGAGACTGATCTCTAGCGTCAGGCGAGCTGTTGCTGGTCACCGTCTCCGCCCGGTCCCTATGGGAGCGGCGGTCAGGTGACCTGCTAGGCTCTCTGTCGCGGCGAGACCGGCCAGCGTCCTCGTCGGCGCGTCGAGCCGCTGGTACCAGCCGTGGCTGGTACCGAGGGCCCGGGGACCCCTTCCTTGCCTCAACCCGTGGCTGGTCAGCGACCGTCACGTCAACCGAGCAGCCAGTTGATCGCTGCGAGAGCGTCCACTGGCCTGGCGAGAGAGTCGTGCGCACGACTCTCGCCAGTCTTCTGCTCCGCGCCGCTGTCTTGACGGCGAGCGAGCTCGGACGTCAAGACTTTGGCTGGACGGTCTCCCGTGGAAGAGCGTCCACTCGGTACTTCTCGCGAACGAGAAGCGGCCGAGACGGAACCTGGTTTAGCGGCAGAACCGCTAACACCAGGTGAGGACGTACCAGCCGAGGCTGGTACACCTGGTCCCCGTCGTCTTCTTCTTTGCAGAGGAAGAGACCGGGCCCCGTTCCCGAAGGAACAGGAGGACCAGCAGAAGAGCTCCCCGACTCGCCTGAGCGAGCCGGGCCCTTAGTAAGATCCCGAAGGAGTCTTCTTAGGGGGGGAGGAGGCCAGCCTTGTTCTTCTTCGGCTGTTTAGCCTTAGAAGTCGAAGGGGAAGAGGAGGCAGCAGACGGACGAAGAAGACGACGAAGACGACGACGACACTTCCTCTTCTTCCTCTTCTTCTTCGCCAGGCTCCGCAGGACAGAGTCAGGTCTTCCATCCAGGAGGGAGCCGGGGCAGTTGCCGAAGCAACAGGGCCCGACTGCACCTGTCCGGAAAGACCTGAGACTGTGACAGCACCACCAACAGCAGGAACAACAGGAACAGGTCCAGGAACAGCAGGAACAGCAGGAACAGCATGCACGTTATCTGAAAGGGAAGGAGCAGCAGGGACAGCAACAGGTACGGCAGGCACGGCAGGTACCGCAGGAGAGCCAGGCGTCCTGTCGGCAGCTAACCGTCATTCTCAGGCACTGGCGGCAGGTCCAGGGGGGGTACTCTTGGGGCAGCGGAAGTCCGGGGTCGGCAACACAAAGAACCCAGGTGGCAGGTGCACCGTCCTCTTTGGTTACGCAGTAAATCGGTTTGTGTATTGCAGCCGTGGGTGTCACCGTCATTACATGTGGTGTATACACCAAGTGCGGTGGCATATCATAAGCTGGTGTAGATATTGTGGTAGTGGTAGTGGTTACCGTACCATGAGTGACCACTGCCGACCCCGCCAACCGCTGAATCAACCCCTGTATACTAGGCACTCCCTGCAGTCCCAGCGACTCCCACACCTGTCCCAGGTCGTCCTTCGCTGATGGCACACCTGCGGAAGCAACAGTCGGGTTTAGTCAGAGGGGTTTCCTCGCGCCTGGGGGAGAAGAACCCCACCAAGACGGACGGAAGACCCGAGTACAAGCTGGACGTCCGGGTAGCGGGCGCCCTCCTCCACACTCGACGGATCGAGAGAGGAGAAGGACTCCGCTACCCCCCCCGCAGGGGAAGGCGCGAAACGTGGGGGCTGGCCGGGGGGCAGGAAAGAAGACGAAGTGTCCGTTACCAAAGGAGTCACTGGACTTTCCGATGACTTCTTTGGCGGCCTAAGTCTCTTCCTGCCTTCATACAGCACCCACTGCGCCTCGGACCAATTCATACATGTTACACATGGCTCGGTGCGGGAGCATTCTCGCCCCCGACACCGAGTACAAACCTCGTGTGGATCCACATCCACAAATGATCTGAATCCGCCGCATTTACGCCCCTCCAGCCCGGGACACACTCTACGGGCGACTGGGGGGCGCGGCGAAATCTCCATTTCTTGATCACTCATTATTAATATGAAAAAAGAAATGTAAATGTACTTACAAGCATACACTCTCAAACACACTAGGAAAAAGAGGGCTGATACTCAAAGCAAACGACAAAGCGGGCAGAGCGATGACGAGCACGTCCTATCCTCACACGGCCGAAAGCAAAAGTGATTTGTTTACCTCGCGCGGCGCGCGACGATCGGACAAGCAGTTAACTACCATTCTCCCCTTGTTCGAAGCTTACGACCGTTCCAGCTGCCGCTAGCTACTTCCTATTGTTAAAGGACCGATGGTTTGTATTACGTATCGGAACAAGTACTTTTTCGGAGGGTGGCTAGTGTTGATTGTAGGTGGCCTGCTTGGCCTGCTGTGATATTTTACCCTATAATAGCCTAGTAACCTATAGGCTAACATCAGATAAGAACTAGGCTTTAAGAATGTGTTATAATGACAAGTTCTGACTACTAGCTAGCTATACCTACCTAGTAGGCTAGGTACTGATAAAAAGTAGGCTAGCCTCTGTTAGCATTGTCGAATCCTTTAAGCTAGGTACCTAACTAGCCTAGTAGGCTAGGTACGTAGGATACCAATCACCCTTTTCAAACACACTCAAACAATAGGCTACCAAGTTTGATAACTTTACGTTCTAAGTCAGAAGAGATATTCGATGTATTTCTTTATCAGTTGAAACTTACATAAAAGAAACTTACAAGGGTACTTTCAAAAAGACAAAACAATTTCACAGACCTTACTTGACAAGACGCAAGTAATAGTAGTAGACACAATTTGTGATTCTCTGAAACGGCTCTCTTACTTGTGCTCGGTTTGCTGTCGCTTATGCTTATTTTTATTTTTTTTTTCAAGTCTATTTTCTCTGTGATACAGTTCAGGGCTGCCACTCCTGGGTTTTTTTGTCTCTTGTCTGGGTTTCTGGGTTTTTTATTCGGAAATTTGTGTGTGTTTTTTTTTTAAATTACACTGAAGATATTTTTTGAAAATATGCATCTATGGTCCGCAAGTAGATAACGTCAGCAAAGATGTTGTAGAGACATATCTTGATTTGTAGTGGCAGAGCAATGGCTTTATTAAGAAAAGAGCCACTTGGTGTGCAAGTAAAGAAAACTTTCAAAACAGATTGTCTAAATTTTCTTGTTGAATTATCAAAACAAATTAAGCAAAGGTTCCCCTTTCATGAAGATGGTGTTGTTGCTAATTTAAGCATCTTGGATCCAGCTTTGGCTCTTGATGCTGCAAAGTCACCAACATCTCTTGTCAAATTAGCAATTAGTTTTCCATAAATTATCCTTGAAATGGAATTGAATGACTTAGACGACGAATGGAAATCATTCCGAAATTCAAAAGATATAACTCCTATTTATAATTCAATTCCAGAATTCTGGTACAAATTAAGAAATATAAGAGATGGCTTTGATATTCCCAAATTTGAAAAGCTTTCCGGTTTTATGACAAATTTAACAATACTACCACATTCTTCTGCCTCAGTGGAACAAATTTTCTCTCAAGTTAATTTAGTCAAATCAAAAAATACAAAACTCTCTCAAGCCCTTTTCAGTGAGAGACAAGCTGCTTGCCAAACAGGCAATAACCAGAGGTGGTTGGTGGTTTTAGTAGTGATACTTGGGAACCTACATCAGAACTCGTAAAGATGTAATGGATGGTGTTTGCCATAAAAGGTATCAAAATCGTCTGAAAAATCTGCAAGATTCAAATAAAGTGACCCTACAAGAAGTTTCTGAATTTGAGAGCGATCCGGATCTAGAAACACAAGCGTAAGCCTTTTTCATCCATCACCTTGTTACTGTAAGCCTAAGGCTCATCTGATTATTTATATCCTAGGTATGTCTAGTGTAATTATTTAACACTACTACCAATCGTACACACACACACACACTATATATATATATATATATATATATATATATATATATATATGTATATATATATATGTCTGTATATATAAATATATATTTATATTTATTTTATATATATATGTGTGTTATATATATATATATAGATAATATAGTATATATATATATATATATATATATATATATATATATATACATACATTTGATAATTCTTTCCTTAGTTTTATTTCCATCTTTAGACAGGTCTGTGAATAGTAAAATAGTGGTTGTTCTTTCCTCCTTACCTTCATGATATTCAATTTCAAAACATTTGTTGACATATATATGTATTGTATTTAATCAAATGGTGTGTATCAGCATGCTGGTACCTATACCAAATCAGCATTAGAAGGATCTTTACAATTCAATGCAAGCAAAGCACTTTTCGAATCTAAAAAAAAAAAAAATGCACATCTCGCTCTTTACCTGTAACATTTTTCAGTCCTCGTGAATTGCATGTAACTTGGCGGTTTTTGCAGAGCTATTCTTGCATTCGTTTGGAAGTCATCTCATTATAGTAAATGTATTATCACCAAATTCTCGTATGACAAATCTGCATCCAGCCTTCACTCCATCAACAGACCCATCACAATATATCTTAAATACTTTACATCTTGGTAAATTACATATTAGTGGTTAGAACACCTGTTTTAATTATTTAGGATGATACTCACTCTTTTGGTGATCCAATTTCTTTATACAAATCTCTGCGAGTATAAGTAATTCTCTTGGGTTTCCATATGGTGATTCGCACCAAAATCTTTTAGCAACTACCCCTTTTAATCCTTTCCTGACATTCAGCTCTAATATGTTTAATCTAGCTCTACTGTATTGGCATAGTTTTTTCCCGTGTTATTTTACCAAGTTTCTATTCTCTTATGTTTTCTTGGAATTTCCTTTTGTTTCTTACATTGATTTTCCATATAGCTATATATTTTTTTTCCTTTCCAGTTTTTTTCCAAATCTCTAATCCTTTATTAAATCGCGTTCATGTAGTCATTCAATTTTGCTTAAATCTAACTCCTTTATATACTTTTTTTAACTGACGAAAATAAGGAGTATTTTCTATGTTTCTTGTATACAATATTCTCGTATGCACCAGCATTTGTGCAGTAAAACCTAATTGCTCCTCAATCGCTTGCCTTATTTTTCTAATGTGCATTTATAACGTTGTCTTCATGAGGCCTATGAATATTTAATTTTGTAAATACTATTGGTTTATGATCTTTTACAGCAGTGGCGGAACTAGGTAACATTACGGGCCCTGGTGCAAATTATTTGAGTGGGCCTTTATCATGAAAAGCAAAATTAATTGCCATTACTTGATCTAACAGTAACTAATGCCCCATAAACAAATTAAAACACACACATTTATATTTATATGATTTATGGGTGTGTGTATACCTGTATATATGCATCTATATTGTTCATCTAAAGTTTTAAATTTATAAGCGTCATCTCTACAATAACAAACAAGCATCAAGATGTGTCCCTGTACATTCATGCTTCTGAATTTTATTGGGTCAAATACCTCCAATCTCTTACCCCATTAACCCAAGTAGCATTAAAAGAAGAAGACTGGCGATTGGCAAAAAGCCAGCATGGTTCACAATCTGTCGATGGTGAATAACATAACCACACCCTAGGCAATGCCATACCGAACTTAGATTTCTTAAAATAGAAAGCTTCTGAAAAACATTGTCCATCTTGATGTTCATCCCTTGGGAACATCCCTTTTGTCCTTTTACTATTAATCTTTCCAACTCACTGTTTTCAATGTCAGCAGGATAGTGCCCTCTGTCTGGAGTCAGTGTATCGTTCTTTTGAGCTTCAGCACTTTCAACACAAGTTTCTGCATTTGTGTTAGATTCTGTGTCAGCTACAATCAAATCATTTGTGAGACCTACGTCGACTAATTTTTGGCGATCAAGACCAAATCACACATCGGCGAATAATGCCCGCGACCGTTGTAAAAGCCAAAATCTCCATGTCATGCTGACGTACCCGAGAGCTCTTTCGACATATGTAATGTGATTATGGCAAACGTAAGTAGCAATTTCGACGTACGGTGTCCGTTTCGATGTACACGATGTAATTGGCAACCTTCATCAACCTGCACGGAGGGGGTGCGCAATAGTCACTTCGTGACACGTGCGTTTCCAGATATATATATATATCTATATATATATATATATATATATATAGATATATATATATATATATATATATATATATATATATATATATAAAGTTCAAGGGTAGAATTTAGTAGACAAACTTACCTTTCATTTTATGTTTTGATTAGCATATACTTGGGATTCAAGAATTTCAGTATTTTTATATATTTACTCTTAGGGTCGAATCTCTCATATATATATACATGAATATAAAACAACCCTAAATTAAATATAGTAACAATATAAATATTTCTGACATTTAGTCGGGACATTCACTGATTTTTTTCTTAACTGCTATCAATACAATTGATTAGGATGTTCTGAAGTATAATAAATGAAAAAGGATGATCTTTTTAAATAAAATTGAATTGAGATTTTCAGTATTCTTGATATACTTTGAGAATGTCATACGTATATAAATATGACACCGAATACAACTCACAAACAAATGTGTTGCCTCTCTCTTATTATATATTGCTCATAAATATACCAAGGGGTTATTGTTGGTTTTAATTCTTATTTTTTATGATAGTATGACAGTTGTAATTGTAATTTTGTAAATGAAAATGCAAAGAAATATTATAAAAGACACGTGTAACCCAAAAAAGTTGCTGCATCTTCGATCTCAATAAATTTACGAAAATAATTAACAACAAATATACTCAGAATTTGTTACTGATTTTAGATATCTGTTTTCATATTGTGTGACCTGTAATTATAATTTTACAAAATAACAAAATTATTTATTAGAAAAAGCATGTAAATCTTGGTAAAATTTACGATTATCTTGTAAATGTATTTTTCAACGTCTCGTGGAAGTAGTGAAAATTCATTGGAAGTTTTTTCTTACACCGTGTGCATTTGCATCTTCTTCTTTCCATTGACGTGTCTTTTTTTTTTTTTTTTTTATAACTGGCCAACCTCAAGGGTTCATTATCAGATGGTATACGAAAGGTATTTCCTGTTAAATACGTATGATTTTTGTAGAAAAGAAATGGTATACAAAAGGTGTTTCATATTAATACGTTTTTAAACAAGCAGACCAAATAAAGACAATATAATAATTGTTGATATTATCTACCTGTTTAGTAGTATGCCAAAGGCATTATCCACTGTGCGACCTGACCTACTCAGTCGGTAATTAAAGATGCGCTCATGTGCTGTCAGATTTCGTGCAAGGTATGGTTTCATCATAGGGTGAGACTCATTCAGCAATTTCATGGAAAAACTCTGTAATCCTAGTAGAGTTCCGGTATAGTCCTGGAGTTTCAATTGCCAATTCTTTCATCAAGCTGTCGTATTAACCTTTCTTCTCTCTTCTTTGTAAGTAGGACTATTTCCAGCATCTCCTGCTTAGTTTCTGTTGCATCTTGCGCTTTCGTTCCTGCTGCATTTTCATTATTCTTAACGTCAAGATGGCAAAGTAAAATGATCCATCATGGAGCAGTGCAAGTTCAGGATCGTTCATTTGAAGTGTCTTATATTACGCCCTGATATTGCTCAGTCTTCACAGCTTCTCGTTCGTCCATCTTGTGCCTCTGTCAGCAGCGCCTGGAATGGGAATCAGCACGTTCACGACACAGTTTACGTAAGTTGCCTATGTCTGATTCTGTAGTCTCAGTGTCTGTCTCTCCTGTCAACAAGAACAGGAGATAGGTAAATTGAGGAGGGAAATAGAAGAATTAGCTAAGGAACTAAAGGAGTTGACAAAAGGACAAAGTGAAAGGCAAGAGAAGAGAAGACAGGATGGAAAAGGAAGAGAAGTTACAAACCCTAAGAAAGAAAAACAAGAATTGAACAGGGACATAGCAGAACACGGAGAGAGTATAGGGGAGATTAGAAAACAATTGCTAAAGACCAGAACCAGAAATGAAACAGAAACAAGTACTAGACAAGGCATAAAGAAAGAAGCTTACAAGGATAAAAATAATGAATTCAAGAGAGCTGGTGGCAGAAGATTGATAGCAGCCAGAAAACACGACTGTCCCCCAAAACAGAATCAACACAACGAATAGATTTGCTGTGCTCCCTGAAACAGAAGAGGAAACTATCTTAATTAGAGACTCGTTAGTAAAAGATCAAGGGTTAAATTTTGTGGCCAAAAATAGAAGTAAGAGAAAAATTAATTCTTACCCAGGTGCAGGAGCAAAGAAGATAGCAGAGGCAGTGGAAAAAATCAAGGTAATAGAAAAAGTGTAATTATAGTGCAGGGAGGAGGAAATGACCTGCTTCTAAAAGATGGAACAACTGGCCAGGCAGAAGGTCTTGTAGCCAACCTGACGAATGTTATAGAGAACATCCGTGAGAAAACTGATAACGGCATTTTTATAGGACTTCTGCCCAGAACCAATGTAAGCCACTACTCCCTAAGCAAGGCAATTGGAATCAACGACAGACTGCAGTTAATATCACAAGAAAAATGTGTTAGGTTCGTAAACTTTTGGGACAAATTTATAGGGAATAGGAAAGTATATAAAAGAGATGGAACTCAGTTGAATTTCGAAGGAGGAAAACTAATAGGAAACGTCAGTGAACTGAACATTCAAGGGAGGTCAGAAAGCACCCAGAATCTGGTTAGTAATAGCACTGCAGGCAACAGTGACAGTAAGGGAAACTAATAAAGCCACCGAGGACAAGAGAGAAGACAGAAAAGTCCGTAAGAGTGGCGCAGTTTAATGCACAATCTATTCGGAACAAAGTAGATCTTTTCAAAACATTGGTAGCAAGTGAGGAATTAGCCGGATATAAGTTGTTAAAAAAAGATAGACTCAATAAAAAAAAAAAAAAAAAGTGGAGGTGTTATGTTGTATGTTAGGGACCACCTCAGTCCAATAGTGTACAATTACAACCATGCAAGAAGTGGTTGGCATCAACTTAAACAGCCTAGGGAGGAAGATAACTCTAATACTAGTGTACAGACTTCCCCACCAATTGCAAATGTATGCACTACTAGGACAAGAGATAAACAACAAATTATAACAATGAGAGATTTCAATGCAGCAGTACACTGGGCCACGATGACCTCTGCATCAAACGTAGAAGGAAAGAGACTTAGATTTTGTAGAAAATGAATTCCTCCACCAATGGGTTGACAAACCTACCAGAGGAAAAAGCATACTAGACATCGTCCCATCAACAGAAGATAATCTAGTGTCTGGCCTTTCAGTAGGTGCAAATCTAGGCAAAAGCGACCATAAAATGATCTCATTTCAAATTATGTAATGTTCAACATAAATAAAGAGAAGAAAATATTAATAGACTAGACTACCGTCGACAGGACCTAAAAAAGCTAAAGGAGTTCGTTAAAAATCTAGAGTACGACGAGAGAACAGGCATAGATAAACACTGGGAAGCCTTTCATGAGGAATACATAGAAAAACGCTCTAGTTGTATACCATTAAGGCAAATACTAACAAATGGCAACCCTCGGTCTAAGTGGTTCAACAGAGAAATTAAAAATACAATAAGAGAAAGAGACACATTGCACAAATCAATGAACCCACACCCAACACCAGTAGAAGCAAGCAGTCGTAAAGAACTCTGTAGATTGGTGGACAAATTAGTAAGAAATGCAAAGATAAGAGAGTTGCATAAGTCTTTAAAGAAAATCCAAAAGAATTCGTTGCACATGTTAATAGTAGGAAACTAATAAAAAAAAAAGCATAGGTCCCCTAAGGGACAATAGAGGTAACCTGGTAACCTCAGACTTGGAAAAAGCAGTTATTGAATAAGTTTTTTACTAGTGTATTCACAATTAAAGACACTACCTCAATACCGGAACCTGCTATTAAATATGAAGAGACAGAACCGTTGGACAAAATAATATTTACAGAAGAGGACATAAAAAAAAAAAAAAAAAAAAAAAAATAGGCAAACTCAACAAGTTCAAATCTCCTGGCCCAGATGGGATTCATCCAAGAGAAATTGAAGAGCTAAAAGAAGAGAAAGTTCCTCACCTACATAAACTGACAGAAAAAGTGCTGAACAAAGAAAGGCACCAAAAGGATGGAAACTAGGTAATGTGCCCCCAGTTTACAAAAAAGGTCCAAGCGAAGAGCCTGGAAGTTATAGACCAATCTGTCAAACGTTGGTCGTTTGCAAGATTTTTGAGTCCATAATTGCAGATCAAATTGTGGATCACATTGATAGAAACAACTTGTTGTTAACAGGCAACACGGTTTCAGACAAAACAGATCATGCCTATCAAACCTCTTAGAGTTTTTTCATAACATGCTTGGTATTTACGACAGAAGTAGAGCAATAGATATATATACTCTACTTAGATTTCCAAAAGGCCTTTGAAAAAGACCCACACAAGAAACTGATGACAAAAGCTAGAGCTTTAGGAATTGTAGGAGAAACAGTAGACTGGGTCGAAGACTGGCTAATTTATAGAAAACACAGAGTCGTAATAAATGGTGAAGAATCGGATTGGGCAGAAGTAACAAGCGGAGTTCCCCAGGGTACTGTCCTTGGCCCTCTCTTTTTTTTATTTACATTAATGACATTGATATAGGCTTAACTAGTAGGATGGCCAAATTTGCAGATGACACCAAACTAACTGTAAATGCAGCAGACCCAGATGCAGTGGAAAGTTTTAAGGAATGAGTTAATGAAAATGAGTGGTAAAAAAATGGCAAATACCTTTTAACGTAGATATGTGTAAAGTGTTACAAATAGGAACAAACAACCCCCATGCCAGCTACATGCTTCATGGGAATGGCATAAGTAGTGTACAGCAAGAGGAGGACCTTGGAGTCATTATTACCAAGGACTTAAAATCCACAAAACAGTGCATAAAAGTTGAAAAGAAGGCACAGAAACTAGTGGGATACATAAAGAGGCAGTTAAAATACAGAAACAAGGACGCGGTGCTGCAACTCTACACATCAATAGTTAGACCCCATCTTGAATATGCAGTACAGATTTGGTCACCAACACTAAGAAAAGACATAAGTAGATTAGAAGGAGTACTACAAGCAAGACCCACAAAGTTAATTCCATCCATCAGGCAAATAGGTTTCCAAAGACGAATAGAGAGCCTGAACATGTATGGCTTAGAAACACGATGATTGCCAGGACAACTAATAGAAACTTTTAAAATACTGAAAGGCATAACAAAAGTAGACAGTAACCTATTTACATTAAACGAAAAGCAGACAAGAAATAATGGATGGAAACTAGAACTGAAGAGATACAACACATCCCATTGTGGGAGCTTCTTTACATACAAGATATGTGACAAATGGAATAAACTGTCACCAGAAGTTGTAAACAGCAACAGTGTGGAAGAGTTTAAAAGGAAGATACACAAAATCATTAGGACACTGTATGTCTCCTCGGATGGACTAAAAAGTCTTTGAGACATCATAATCCTTGTAACTCCTTGTAACTGACTTACGTCTGACGAAATTGCATTTACGTCAGTTGCCGTCCCCAAAAAACGCTAAAAGTGAGTGTGGCCTAGATCATCGGCGACATACGTGTATGTCTACGTACGTCACAAATCTCATCTTGACGCACGTTAAATGCACACTGCAAGCATCGTACTTTTATTGTAATCAGCTTTTTTTCCAAGGTCTGCGACAGTCGTAAAGCCAAGCCATTACGACGGTCGCAGGCTTTAGCCTTGAATCAATCTCCCATAGTCGCGGGGCCGGGGCTTGACTTCTGCAATGAACCATTACAACATCATTGCACGAGTTGAGATGAGATTAGGTATTTACGTAGTCGTACGCGATGTCACCATTGATTTAGGCCACACCCACATTTTACGGGTTTTAGAGGACGGCGAGTTCCATGAAGGAATGACGATTTATTTACGATTTAGTTATGTAATATTCCGACTTACGTAACGGGATTGTACTGAGTCGTGAACATGGATGCCACCATATATCTATTATCTAATAACTAAACCAATATATTCCATTTATCTCTCATAGATTCAGAGTATTTCAGAACCCCCATAAATCTTCATGATCGTATCGAGTCCTTGGTGTAAGCCACTTGTCTGTTGCGCAACTTAATTTTTATTAAAAAAATGCTACTGCCAGGAGTGAGGCAAATCGAGAGGACTCAGTGACACACGAGGTCGTCTTCGTGATTATATGAACTCCCGTTCAGGCTTCGTTCATTGGCAGGAATTGCATTTTCATGCTTCAGAAAACACGTTGAAAAACTATGTAAATTTCCTGAATAAAACTTAAAATTAAAAAATATTTATATAATTACCATATATATTTTCTTTTGTTTCAGTAACATTTATCTATATCTGAAGTTCTCAAATTATATCAAGATTACCGGATAATCTTTAATGCATTATATATTTAACTCAGAATAGAAAATGCCTTTTCATTTCTTATACTTCAGACCATGCTAATATATTGACTCTGATTTCAATGAACTCACTAAAGAAAATCATGTTAATAAACTATGTAAATTTCGTGAATAAAAGTTAAACTTCATCTATATTCATATTCAAGAATATATTTTCGTTAAGTTGTATTCAGTGTCAGATTTAGCTACATCTAAAGTTCTGTTTGTTGTTTGTTTTGTTTAGTTTGATATTGTTGCTTAAGAGTTGTTGTGCCTGTTGTTAGATTTGTTGTGCTGAGGTTTTTATTGAGTTATATGCGAGTTGTTATGATTGAGGGTTGTTGTTAGTGAACTGTTGTGATTCTTTGGTGTTGTTGGTGGGTGTGTGTTGGCTTGTTGTGTTGTTGGTTTTTGTGTGTGTTTTTGGGGATTGTTTGTGCAGTGGTCTTGGGTTGTAGTTGTGTTTCTTTTTTGTTGTTGTGGTCCTTGGGTGTGGTCTTTGCTGTTGTTTTGGTATCTCCGTGTTGTTGTGGTCTTTGCTGTTGTTTGGTATCTCCGTGACCTCGACCGCCAGACAGCACGCATAGCCTGGGGTACTACATATCTGGAGTTGGGCGAGTACCTGTTTTTTTTTTTTTTTTTTTGTGTGTGTGTGTGTGTGTGTGTAGGTATAGGTCAATTGCCCTGCTTGTATTCTGTAGTGTAAAGACGAAAGTGTGACTGAGGGTGGATTTGGCAGCTGGAGAGATTAGGTTTATGTTGGGGGGATTTTGCCTGCTTGCTTTTAAGCTTGTTATCCTGCCACAATATACAATTATGCAGAATTAAAAATTTCGAATTTTATTGGTATATTTCTTCTACAGTCAAGCCATAAAGTTTTGTAGATATGGCAACTACATTATGGTTATTTTCTAAGCAGTCTTTACAGATTGGTAAATTATCTTTGCAGCATTTACCAGGGACAATGTGTACTATATGTAAAAATGAAAATTTTAATTCATTCTGCTGAAATCTGTATACACTTGAGACTATAGTTGACCAATTTGTCAGCACTATGTGCCTTTCTTTCCACCGTAATCTACAGTCTTGTTTCACTCTCTAGAGCCATAACTAATTATCACTACTTTATTCATGGGTCAAACTGACACAATAAAATTTGACAACAGTATGGTAAAATATATATCATTACAATTTTAAAATTAAATATATGTACTACCTGCAAGAAAAGTGAAGATACAATTTCCTTAAATCTTCAGACACATGTTGCTCTAGAATGCCACACCTGGCAACTCTAGAAAGGGGGCGTGGCTTCAATTCATTGTTTGTTGCTTTCTAGATTTCCCGTAATTGACATGCTCCATATTATTCGTTAATGTTGGCTTGGTAACGTCAGTATATCGATCAACCATCTTTAAAACCTACCACAAAACCTTACTTATAAGTGAAGTTTGACACAAAAATAAAGTAAAATTCATACGTGATTGGAAACGGATCTTAAATAATGAGAGAAAATGTTTTAAATTTTGGGCAATACCGATGGAAATTGAGGAACAATACAGTAGTGAATCCAATATTATGACAAGAGAGAGAGAGAGACCATGACCATAGGTCTATCTATAGATACTTAATTCATCATAGTATTCACTTTGAGAGATTGAGCGATATTTTTTCAAATATGTTCTAGAAGTGGGAGAGAGAGAGCAAAATCTGCTTACTTGAAAGCATAGGCCTACTTTAGCTACTTAATTTTATTATATTTTCTTTGGGAGATTGAGTGATATACTATATTTTAAAGCATGTTTTAGAAGTGGAGAGAGAGACAGAGAATTGTAATATTGGTAATGGACTTGTGATGGGGAAAGGCAGAATAAAACCAGCGAGTCGGTGCACAGATACCTGGAAAACAGTGATATGGCTGCCAAGATCGTGCTACACTATACTACATAAAATTTGAAACGACTATAGTATTCAAGTTAATTCTCTGAGAAATTCATACCTTAATCTTGATTTCACTCAACAGTTGCCGTAACATTCAAAGACTGTAAAAAGATGTGGAAAATTTCAGCCACAGTCTGTGGTCATTCATCTCCTCTTGATATATAGTCTGTACTTTTGAAAATCAGTTTTCATCCACAAATCATTCACAAACAAAAAGCTGTCACGTAAAAATATTTATTACCACAAATAAATCGATATCTATTGCATAGGCAAATAAAGTTTTATATCGTGCATAAAATGCTGATATGTTGGGAGATCTTTCAGCCTCATGGAAATGTAATGCAGCAGTGTAGGCTAACTACGAACTGCTTGTAATGGGAGTATAGCCAGAAAATCTTTGGCTGACAGGCTACTTTAACCTTGATAAAGATTTCTTTTCAATGACAGTAGCTTTGTAAACAGCAACTAGCATCCGATCCATGTCAACATCGAAATAATCGGTGTGAAGGCTGTCATGTAGGTAGGCCAGTATCCATTGACTTGTGCTCTCCGCTCAAAGTTCTCGGGCTCCTCCTCACATCATAGAAAATGCTCTTGCAGATTCAATTAGATTTGCTCAACTTACCTTAGTCGTCGCAACATTGACTGCTATTGACATCAGCTAACTTTTTAAACCCTCTTGAATACAAACATAAATTTGTCGAAACTAAAATAATTACAATCACCACTTACAATGATGCAATAATATTCCCATTCATGACAGAAAATGAATAAATATTGTCCTCGTGATATGTAGTACTACTATAAGAAATTCACACTATATCTTCCAAATCTCTATGAATGAATATGTCTGAGAAATTCCAATTACTTCGGACATAGTATACCGTGTTTTTAAGTGTCTGAATTGTTTTGTTTTGCAGTTTTAACTTGATATAATTTGCATTATATTTTCATATTCTAGAGTAAATTTACGGAGATTATGTCTTTTAAGTATAAAACAAATGGGAAGTTCGATGAACGAAAGGTAAAGAAAACTGTATTTTCACTTCTCTTGCCGATTGTACAATTACGTAAATGTGGATTTGTTTCTCAATTTTAAGACTCATGCTTCTATGATTATTTTTCCAATATTAATATTATTTGAAAATATTACTAAACATACTATGAACATAAATGTACCATAAAAATTCTCTCATCTCAGTAAAAGAGAGAGAGAGGGAATTATAGTGGTACCCTCGTATTTACAGGGAATGTGTACTATCAGACCCCTCGCTAATAGTTAGAACCCACAAATAGTTGGAACCCCTACAAAAATGCTTAAAATAGCCTATTTTGTTAGTTAAAACTCAAGAAAACCCACTAAAAATGTTTATACCTGTTTTTTTTTCAGTTTCATTACAAAAAGTGCATTGATAAAAAAAAAAAAAAAAAAAAGGAATTTGTGGGTATTTCTCATAGAAAAATACAGCGAATAGGCGAGTTTCCTGCGAATAATGGGGGGATATGTTCCAGGGAGAAATCCACAAATGCACAAGTCAGTGAATCCGGAGAATGCAAATACAGGGACCCCACTGCATTTAACTTATACATAAAAGCATAAAAACCCATAAATTACATAAAAATTAAACAAACACTTTTGCAGGATTTCTTGAGGATTCGAAAATGTTTTTGTGTTTGCATGTCTGTTAAAAACTTGCGGATAATAATTAGTTAGGTTCCAATAAAATTTGCGCAACTCGAATCGCATAAGATTAAGGCATTACTGTAATGTCAAAATTTGGTTTTAGGATGCACACCATATCAGAAGGCAAGAAAAATGCTGTACAGTACGCCCAGGGGATTGAAGGTAAGGCTTTCACCAATTTGTACATTTTTCTTGCAACATTTCAAGTTATGTCATTTTCCGGGTTGCAACGTAAGCCGAAAATTCGTAAGCCAAATATTTTTTTTAAATCCTTGAAAATTCTAAGAAAACCTTACTTTTAATGCTTTGGGTGTACGTACTGAAAATTATGTAAACTACATTTTTATTGAGTTTTTCATAAAAACTAAATCTTTATTATTCTGCTGTTTTAGAGCCATATTTCTTCTGTAGGATTACCATCATAACCCCCGAAACATGCGTTGTAAACCAGGAAAAAATTAAGGATGAATATATTTGAAAAGCTTTGTAACCTCAGAAAATCGTAAGACAGACCTGTAATATGCTGGGGACTGCTTGTATAATGTATAGATAACCATCTAAATACTCAATATGATTATAAACAACTACCATAACTCTTTTAAATAAAAACTTTATGCAAAAGGCAATCATCTACCTTTACCCCATATTTGTAACAAAAACCTATATATAGCACACTGACAAAATTTTAACCTCCTCTTTTTCTCTCTTTTGTAAATGACACTGTTCAGTGAATATGTAGCCTTTCTGTGTTTACCCAAGCCTACTATGGTTTTATCACCATTAATGTACTTTTAACTTGATAATAGTACCTTTCTGGTACTTATAACATGATAATAGTACCTTTCTGGTACTATTATCATGTTATATCATCTTGATATGTATAAAAATCATTTGCAAAGACTAATGTTTATGTTCTCAGAATCAGCTAATTGAGCAAAAGAATTAAGAGAATCAATTTTTAATTGCTAAAGGAAACAAATTTATTATTGGAATTATTTTTATTTTTGTGCATAAATGCACAATAGGTACATGAATATAAAAGGGAACAGAACCCAGCCGATATACTACATATATGCGGCATTTCATAGATGATGAGTTACCATGTCTACGGTGTGTGTTTCTTAGCGCAGTAGCACATTTGCCATTTTCCTTTTTTTGCTCTGCTTGATTTACTGTAGAGCATTTATTACAAGTTTAGTTAACCAAGTATGATTATCACACATATTATCATAACAAGAGATATGATGTCTCATTGAAACATTGTTAGGATGTTTTGGGCTGCTTGTCGACCGGGAAGAAATGGAATAGTTGAAAGGTACTATAGGACCATCAAGGGTATTGCTGAGAGGGAAGGAATTAGTCCTATTGAAGCAGTATTTTGCTACAATAGCACTCCAAGGTCTGGACAGGATGAATCATCTGTTCCACAACATGTGGTGTACAGATATGAGTGGAGATACCCTTCAGTAGTCCCCAAAGGAGCAGATACCAGCCAAGTTACGCCCCTTTCAATTAAGATAGGAGAGGAGGTGTGGGTGAAGCCCCTGGATGCCCATTGTACTACTCAATGGTGTAAAGGGATGGTTACTCATGTGAACTCTTTGAACATTTCCGTGGATGGAATGCCAAGGCATGTGTTGGATGTGCGACCAGTTGTGGTTTCAGCTTCCCTATCTGATAGCTCAAGCAAAATGTCAAGTGATGATTCAGTCTCAGAAGAATCAGTGAAACCACAAGTGAGTGATCAAAGAGAAATGGGAGAATTAGCGTCCACAGAGGAATAGAAGACCTCCTGTATGGATGGCTGTTTATGTCTCGGTGTGTGGTGTGTGGTGTGTGTGTGTGTGTGTGTGTGTGTGTGTGTGTGTGTGTGTGTGTGTGTGTTTTGATCTGGAGATCATGTGGGCGTGTTCCGTGATTAATGTAATTTAGGAATTTTTGGGAAAACACTGCCGCAGTTACGTGTGAGTGGGATTGTCTACACCTGGGCAGTTGTCAGTCAGTTGTTCTGGAGGTAAGGTGTTGTGGCCCGGGGCTCGGTGGTTGCGAGTTTGTGGCAAGGGACTTTCCCTCTTTCCCTTTACTTTCCTCTTTGGTTGGTGAGTTGGATCTTGAAAGTCATCCAGTAATAGTCTGAGGGAGCTTGCAAGGTGAGTTTACCTACAAGAATTTAGGAAAGAACTCATAACAAAGTGTTGGAGGAAGTTGCATGCTGATCTCAGTGAGAAAATGCCTACAACAAGCACTGCTGTTAGTAAATTTAAGGCCAGCAGAGTCTGCTTTGAGCAATTCAGAAAACAAATGGACATACATTCTATTTCAGGGATTAAGGACAAGTTTCCAAAGTGGAATGTTGTAAAAAATTTTGTGGAGAATTATCATCCCAACAAAGAAGTTGTATTCTGTGTTGCCAACCTCTTTAATGACAATGCTTTAACTTTAAGCAAATTTTGAAGAAATAACAGAAACAAATGTTTCTGGACAGTTTTGCTGTGCAACAAGGGTCCAGTAACTGTCATGCTGGTCCTAGTGCCAGTGAAAAACTATGTGGGGGAAGTAACCTCAGATAGTGCCGGTAAAAAATGAAGAGAAGTAACCCCAGATAGGTCCTTGATACCTGAAGTCCATCTGGAGGGAGATTTCCCTTGAAAACATTAACCTCTCCTCCTCCCTCTCCCCTTCTCTCCGTCTTCCATAGGCTACCAAGTGTTTTCCATAAAGTTAAGTGATGTTAAATGTTAATTTATTCTTTTCATTAATCATTTATATTTATTTCTCACAGTTTTCTGTATGTAATACTATGTTTATTCCCTATAAAATGTGTTTTATGTTAATATTTTTGGGGTCTGGAATGCATTAATTGTATTTACATTATTCCTTGTGGGAATTACTGTTTCAGTTTTCATGGAAGGTTCTGGAACAAATTATGTACCAAAACCGAGGTTCCACTGTACATGGAAGTTAATTTTCATCTGCATCAAATGTTATTGCCCATAAAGAAGTAAAATGACAAGAAAAAATTGAAAACTGAAACAAAAATACAGTAATATTCAAAGGTACATAAAGTTATCTTCAAAGGTAACAAAATCTGGGAATCTCCTCATTTTGCTAACTAGTCAACATACACACAGTCATTTAGTTAAATACTGAAGAAAAAAAAAGATTGCTTAAATATGCACCAACCCACCAGTGTTATCTTATCATTTTCCTGCTAAAGTGAAACGAGTCTGGAGATATATGCTCCGGGTATAAATACGTAGGTTATGTTATGTAATGAATTTATGGTAAAACAAGTGAAATTTATTGCCCATCATATAAAATCTTAACTTCCAATTGCACAAATGTGTAGGGATTTCTGGGCCTTGATAATTTCTCCTGCTCTCTGTGAACCCAAAACTCCAACAACTTTGGTGATATCAGACTGCTGGTACAGTGCACAAACTGTGTTATTTCCTACATGCTTCTTTTGAGTACGACGATTTTGGTTGCCATCCTGTGAACAAAAAATTTAATGAAAAAATTGGCTACTTATTATTTTCCATTATAATTATAGTGAAAAATGGTGATCCAGAATACTAAGTGCCAAAATAATAACACCAAGAAATACAGATTACAAAACAGTATACTAGTACATACAGTACATATTACCAAACATGTTCTCAAACCATAGGTAATGAAATCCTACCACCAAAATGTTTACATTTCAAAACTTGCTTACATACAAGTCAGTCTTACATGCACTGTAGGGGGCAGACAACACTAGTTAACAATAAGATGACTATAAAGAACTGCAATTTCAAATTGACCATGTGGTTAGCTAAAAGTATAACTACCCAAAGGTAGAGTGCTATGTCCACATACTATAATTGACTCATATTTTGTTTTTAAGCTTCATTACGACCCACTACTGCTTGTGCTGCACTGCTAAGATTTTAAATACTAATCAAAAACACATTGTAGAAGGACACTTATGCCATATTATGACAATGACCGATATGAATCTGAGGCAGTTTATATTTACTGGACTATATGAATCTTACCTAAGATAATACAGTTTCTATATAGATTAACAAAAGTTTGGTCTATGGTAATCCTGTACTATAAGTATTATGGGAAAGGTGAAATAAACATCAGAAGCATTCAGACCCTACTTCAATAAGACATATATGAGAAATAATACCATACAAAGGAACCTATAAGATTCATACAGGGTAAATTAATCATGTATTCTTAACCCACTTTGCAGGGACAGCAAAAACCGCATACTAGACCTATGTCACTGCTCTTTGTTAAGTGAGCACTACCTGACTATACATGCTGATACCCAATCTCTCTCAGCCACATTCTTGGCAATATTTATTACTGCTAAATATCTTGTGCATCCATTATCATCATGATCTGAACATGTAATAATTAATTGTGGTATCTAAATATCTTAATTTATTTAAAACTGAGGTTTTAAACTATATTAATTAATTTCTTTGACAATACCATCAATCATTTTGTCTCCACATTTCCAGACTTGAATGTCTTTGCACATGTACTCTGTGGAGCCACCAGTATGTGCAAACCATCCTTGTAATGCATCACATGGACTGGATGCGAGGGAGAGAAAAGAATAGGGGGGCCTGAAAGGTGGCTACTCATTGCAGATTGAAGATTTTCCATGAAAGAATCAGTTTAATGTTTTAAAAACTGCATGTACTTCATCATAACCAACACCCTAACCCCTACACCAATCATTCACCAATCATACTGTGCCCAAATCACAAACATGGAGGGAGGTTCAAAAGCTGAGATTCACAGTTTAACAGAAAGTGTAAATTTGATTAGCCTAACTTCTTGTTTACGAAATATAGCCAAGATAGTATAGTTCCCAATCGTGTTTGTCTAACGAGCCTTGGTGTTTGCTAAAGACCATTACTGTATTTCCTTTGTAGTATATCTTATAACCAAACTAAAGGGGTCCCCCCGCCCCATTCGCGGGGGATGCATACCAGAACCCCCGTGAATAGTTAGAACCCGCAAATAATTGGAACCCCTATAAAAACACTGAAAACAGCCTATTTTGTTAGTTAGAACTCAAGAAAAACCCACTAAAAATTTTTATACTTGGGTTTTTTAATAGTTTTATCACAAAAAATGCATTTAATGATAAAATTGATAAAAAACCAAGATTTTGTGGATATTTCTCATAGAAAAATACTGTGAACATGCGAATTTTTCATGAATAATGCAGGGAAACGTTCCCGATAGAAGTCCGCGAAGTGTCCGCAATGGAGAATACGCAGTAAATGGAGTTCCCGAAGAATCAATGAGTCGCAATCTGGACACGAATACAGGGGGTCCACTGTAAATGGAACGTTCCCGATAGAAGTCCGCGAATGTGTGAGTCCGCGAATCTGGAGAACACGAATACAGGGGGTCCACTGTAAATGGGTTTTGTTATATAGAAAGTTCCTAAGTTATCCTTAATATTGTGGTCTTTCCAAGTGTTGAAGAAAATACATTAATGCAGATCTACTTATGCATATTACACCACTGGTAGTAATCTCCCAAGTGTTTTAAAGATTGCTGTGACACTCTCCTTTTCCAATGAGAATATGATACTTACTTCTTCATGTGATGTTGCACTTTGTCAAATATATATATTAAAATATGAAGAGATATTGATTTTATATAATATTGGTTTGATAATCCCAAAAATTATTATATTTACCAACTAACGTACCCTATAGCCTTGAACTAGTGTTTGGGAATAGACCAGGTAATAAAAAATCATGAAATACTACATAGAAAAATACTGACTGGGGATCCATTTCGTTTTGTCTTAATTGAGGTTAGAAGCATTCATGAATAAAGCCTTTAAGGTACGTAATGTTATTACAGTAATTGTGAATTAATATTTTAATTCATTACTATTACTTCATGACTACAACTCGCTGATCATGTTACCCAACATCAAGCTATGGACACATACTTGTGGCCTATAACCATTTGTGAGTATATTGGCAGTGTGCTGAAAAACGAAAACTACTATTGACCAAAACTCGGACATTTATGGTAATTAAGGTGCCGATATCTAGTCAATGGCTCCGATAACCTGTTAATGGCGCCATAACTATGATCAGTGCCTTATGGCACTGATAAATTGCCAATTTTATGGCACTAGGCAAGGGCCATAAAATCGGATCACCATTAACCAATTCTGCCGATAAGCGGGGACTGCCTGTAGCAGCAACAAGACCAGTTAAAAGAATTCTTTGACACTAGTCTGGTCACCATGATGATCTGGATAGACCATGAAAAGGCTAATCATTAAGGACTCAACAGCAACTACCAAAAACAGGTTTTTACTATATCAAATCCTGTTTTAGAAACCATCAAAGGAGATGGTTATCCTGCCTATTTATATGAAAATGATAGCCCCAGAAGCAACCTTTCTCCAGTTTAATGGAAAATATTGCACAATTCTTGAGAAGCAGTACCCTCTCCAAGAGGCACTAACCTTCTATCCCATCCACATTTACAGCAATCAGTCATGTGAAAGCAGAATTTCAGAATATTTCGGTGATTAGGAAACAAGAAGAAGAAAAAATAAACCCATTTATATTTGTCATCCCCAGTATCTGATAATTCTGCGAGGGAATGGGCAACAATTGTCCTTCCTTTCGAGGCAAAAGCTCCCACTGGACGTGGTAACACAGCAATTGGGATCCCTAAGAGATAAATCTCAGGAGAGCCATGACTGAATTTTATGCTAGGCTCCAACTCCTCATTACCATAGCTTCTACTACTATGCTGGAAGTAACTATTAAGGGGGCTGGCCGGAACCCCTATACGTATATGGTGGTATAGGGCGAAAAATGCAAAGTAATGAAAAAATTCATGGAGCTTCATATGGCAATTGAGAATACGTATACGAAATATTTCGTCAAAATTCCTCTTACTTTCGTAGTTACAGGGTAATTACTAAACATAACTCAATAAGCCTAAATCATTCATCCGTACAAGAAAATGCAATATTTCTTCTGTTATCGTAAATTTTGATAATTATTGGCAAAGAAATTGTGAGAAATGGCATCTGTAGAGATTCCGTGGCTCGCAGAAGCGTCTGAAGCAAGTATCTGGTTCAATCATGAATCAGTTGGACCATAGAAGTCGAGTAGATTACACGTTCGAGCTTCACCTCGTGATATTCGCTTGCTTTTACGTATGTTTATGTATGTTTCGGCAAGAAGTTCATCATGCCAATGAGGAAAAGACAAGGAAAACATCTCGCTAACATACAGATGAAGAAAAATCGCTCAAGTATTATTGCAGAATATCATAATATACGCGTAGTTAGTGAAGAGAGAGGGGAGGGTTGACTAGTAACGCCCCCTTCTTGCCTGACAGCACACGTCACACTGTGCCCAAGGCTACAATCTTTGAGCAAAGAGATCTTCATTTATGATAAATAACATAGTTGTGGTTTTTTAATACCCAAAATGGAATATGAAATTCATAATAATCATGATCTATTAAATTGTCTTTGTAAAAAGAGAGTACACCTTCGAGTTTCACCTTTGACATTCTCTTACATTTACGTTTGTTTATCTTTGTTTCGGCAAGAATGTCATCATGCCAAAGAGGAAAATACAAGGAAAACATCTCGCTAACATACAAAAGAAAATTCGCTGTAATAAGCTGAGTTAGTGAAGGGGAGAGAGGGGGTTACGTAGGAAGGAGTGCCCCATCTTGCCTCAAGCAGTGCCCCAGGCTACGATATATGAGCAAAGGGATCATCATTTATGATTAAATTATGATAAATAAAATAGTTTTGGTTTATTAATACACAAAAAAGAAATATACATTCATAATAATCATTATTTATTAACACTGTCTTTATAGAAATACGAAGGAAAACTTTGAACGCCCGTATCTCAAAACTATACTTATTGACCTTCAAAATCTATCTCCTCACTTAGTTTTGAAGCTATAACATTGGAATTTGGTATATAACTCAGAAAGACATTATAGAACAATCAAATAGAGCCCTTTTTTCCAATTTTTGTTTCGTCTTTTTTTTGAAAAATTCATATCTAGCAAAAAAATGACTTTTAGAAAAAAAACTCTCCATTTGATTGGAGGTCGACATCAGGTCTATATATGGTGGTAATCCCAGGTCTTAATATTAAATATCAAGGGAGGAGATAGAATTTGAAAAATGGTTATTTTCGGGATAAATTGCCCTGGCGTCACAAAACCGAAGGTCAGAGGCGAAAATCATATGCGGTTTGGAGATGTCCCAAGTCTCCTTATTAAGTGGTATGAATGTCAAAGTCCTGTCGTTAAAAAACGGCATTAGCCGGCCGGCCCCCTTAACCCTTAAATGCCTATTGGATGTATTAAACGTTGACGAAAATTGTCTGTTGGGTGCCGAATTGAAGTATGAAACGCCGACGCAAAAATGTTTTTTTAAAAATTCGCAGGAAAATAGTTATAGGCCTACTTGGTGAAAACTTTTGAATCACGCACCTTGAGGGATGCTGGGAATTCACGGATCAAGCTGTTTTGTTTACAATCGTTACCCAGGCGGGCAAGCGCAAATCTCTTTCTTCTTGCACTAAAAAGCATCAGCGACACATCTCAGAAATTATTTAGTCATTTTGACATAATTTTTGCACCATTTTATATTAGCCATTACATAGAGTTTTATATATGAAAATGTGTGCAATTTCATGTAGAATACAACAAAAAACAACCCATGGTTGTAGCTTTTATCAGTTTTGAAATATTCTCATATAATAACGATAAATGCCAAAATTTCAACCTTCAATCAACTTTGACTCGACCGAAATGGTCGAAAAATGCAATTGTAAGCTAAAACTCTGATATTCTAGTAATATTCAATTATTTACCTTCATTTTACAAAAAATTGGAAGTCTCTAGCACAATATTTCGATTTATGGTGAATTTATGAAAAAACTTTTTCCTTACGTCCGAGCGTAACTCTTCCCAAAAAATCAGAAATTTTTCCGTCCCATTGTCGTAATGTTTGCACCGTTTTATATTTGCCGTTACATAAAGTTTTATATATGGAAATGTGTGCAATTTCATGAAGAATACAAAAAAAAAAAAACAACCCATGGTTGTAGCTTTTATCAGTTTTGAAATATTCTCATATAAATAATGATGTGCCAAAATATCAACCTTTGGTCAACTTTGACTGACCAAAATAGTCAAAAAACGCAATTGTAAGCTAAAACTCTTACATTCTAGTAATATCCAATCATTTACCTTTATTTTGCAACAAATTGGAAGTCTCTAGTACAATATTTAGATTTTTGTTGAATTTTTGAAAAAATCATAAATTTTTTCATCCAATTGTCGTAATGTTTGCACCATTTTATATTAGCCGTTAAATAAAGTTTTATATATAAAAATGTGCGCAATTTCATGTAGAATACAACAATAACAACCCATGGTTGTAGCTTTTATCAGTTTTGTAATATTTTCATATAAATAACGATAAGTGCCAAAATTTCAACTTTCGGTCAACTTTGACTCGACCGAAATGGCCGAAAACCGGAATTGTAAGCTAAAACTATTACATTCTAGTAATATTCAATCATTTACCTTTATTTGCAACAAATTGGAAGTCTCTAACAATATTTTGATTATGAAATTTTGAAAAAAGAAAAAAATTTTTCCTTACGTCCGCGCGGTAACTCTTCCGAAAAAATCAGAAACTGTTTCCTCCAATTGTCGTAATGTTTGCACTGTTTTATATTAGCCGTTTTACATAAAGTTTTATACATGGAAATGTGTGCAATTTCATGTAGAATACAACAAAAAACAACCCATGGTTGTAGCTTTTATCAGTTTTGTAATTTTTTCATATAAACAACGATAAGTGCCAAAATTTCAACCTTCGGCCAACTTTGACTCGACCGAAATGGTCGAAAACCACAATTGTAAGCTAAAACTATTGCATTTTAGTAATATTACATCATTTACCTTTATTTTGCAACAAATTGGAAGTCTCTAGCACAATATTTTTATTTATGGTGAATTTTTTAAAAAAACTTTTCCTACGTCCGCGCGGTAACTGCCGAAAAAATTAGAAATGTTTTCGTCCGATTGTCTTAATGTTTGCACCGTTTTATATTAGCCGTTAGATAAAGTTTTATATATGAGAATGTGCGCAGTTTCATGTAGAATACGGCAATAAAACAACCCATGGTTGTAGCTTTTATCAGTTTTGAAATATTTTCATATAAATATCGATAAGTGCCAAAATTTCAACCTTCGGTCAACTTTGACTCGACCGAAATGGTCAAAAAACGCAATTGTAAGGTAAAAACTTTTACATTCTAGTGATATTCAATCATTTACCTTCATTTGCAACAAATTGGAAGTCTCTAGCACAATATTTCGATTTATGGTGAACTTTTGAAAAAAAAATTTTCCTTACGTCCGTGCGGTAACTCTTCCGAAAAAATCATAAATTTTTTTGTCCGATTGTCGTAACGTTTGCACCGTTTTATATTAGCCGTTACATAAAGTTTTATATATGAAAATGTGTGCAATTTCATGTAGAATACAATAATAAACAACCCATGGTTGTAGCTTTCATCAGTTTAGAAATATTTTCATATAAATAACGATATGCCAAAATTTCAACCTTCGGTCAACTTTGACTTGACCGAAATGGTAAAAAAAAACGCAATTGTAACCTAAAACTATTACATTCAAGTATATTCAATCATTTACCTTTTAGCAATAAGTTTAGAAATATTTTCATATAAATAACGATGTGCCAAAATTTCAACCTTCGGTCAACTTTGACTTGACCGAAATGGTAAAAAAAACGCAATTGTAAGCTAAAACTATTACATTCAAGTATATTCAATCATTTACCTTTTAGCAATAAGTTGGAAGTCTCTAGCACAATATTTCGATTTATGGTGAATTTATGGAAAAAACTTTTTCCTTACGTCCGCTCAGTAACTCTTCCGAAAAAATCAGAAATTTTTTCGTCCGATTGTCGTAATGTTTGCACTGTTTTATAATAGCCGTTACATAGAGTTTTATATATGAAAATGTGTGCAATTTCATGTAGAATACAACAATAAAACAACCCATGGTTGTAGCTTTTATCAGTTTTGAAATATTTTCATATAAATAACGATAAATAGAAAAAATTCGACCTTTGGCCAACTTTAACTCGACCGAAATGATCGAAAACTGCAATTGTAAGCTACAACACTTACAGTCTAGTAATATTCAATCAATTATGTACCTTCATTTTGCAACAAACGGGACGTCTCTAGCACAATATTCTTTACGTTAGGATAAGCAAAATCAAAGGTAAACGTTTTCTTTTCGTCATTCTCTGTGCAGAAAGTAATCAAATAGGGCAAATACTTTTGCATTTCGAACAAGGGCCAGCCCGGCCTTGAAATCAGTGGTGATTCATTCTTCCGTATCATTAGTCTAGACGGGCCGCATGCGGCTTAATTCTCCTGGGTTTTAAGTTCGTGGACAGGAGGGTTTTAGGTTTGAGAGAGCGAGGGAAAAGACGGTGGTGGGGAAAAAAAGCAGTGTAATTTATAGCATTAGAGAGGTTAACCTGGGTCTTCTGAGCAAATAGGTTAACGGGGATTTGCGTTGGTAACAAAGAAAAGCATATATTTTATCAACTTCCTGTCTCCATCCTCGAGACGATATCTATTAAAAAACAAACAAAAGGGAGATCCCATTTCCATTTTTTTTTATTATCAACTGTATGTGACACGTTTTCACATTAGGATTCCGTGAATTCCGAGACCAGATTTTTTTTTAACAAACCCGTAATTGCGTTGAGGTTCTGCATTTACGTTCTTTATTTCCCACGCTTTCACGTGAGGTTCCGTGAATTTCATGACCAGATTTTTTTTTATTTACAAAATCGTGCTTGCGTAAGGTTCCCCATTAACAACATTTTTGTCATGTTTCACGTTGAGTTTCCAAGAATTTCGTGACAAGTCTTTTTTTTTTTCTTTCTTTCTTTTTTTTCCCTCTCTCTCTCTCCCTTTTCACCTTCCCAACCCGTACTGGCATTGAAGCTTCTGCCTGTACGACATTTATTTTTTACCTTTTCACATGAGTTTCCGTGAATTTCGTGCCTAGATTTTTAATTTTTCCTTTTACCTTACAAATCCGTACAGGCGTTGAATTTCCGCCTTTATGACATCCCTTTGCTACCTTTTCACGTGAGGATTCCGTGAATTTTGTGACAAATTTTATTTTCCCTTTTACCGTACAAATCCATATTGGCGTCGAATTGCCGCCTCTACGACATCCATTTGCTACCTTTTCATGTGAGGATTCCGTGAATTGCGTGACCAGATTCTTTCGTTTTGTTTTACAAAATTTATTACCAAATCCATTACCGGCGTCGAGTTCTCCGCCGAACTGTAAATCACAGAGATTCTACAACGTGAGTTTTCCGCCGTGCTACGCACCAGTAGTAACTGTGTTTGCAGGTATTTATGGTCATCTTGCCAAGGCTGCGTTTAGCATTTCCGCATACCTCTGGCGACCTTTGCTGATTTTGCAACTACTTTCCACCTTATTATTCCCAGGCTAGTCTACTAGCGTTTTATGGCTGAGGAGATGGCCAGTAACGCAGCACTGGAGGAGGCTAAGGCCTTCACAGAAGCCGGAAAAGCCCTGGGGCTGGAGGGCACAAAGCTAATCAATTGGGTGAATGATAAGCTGAAGGATGCAGCCCAAGAGAGAGCAGCTGAAAGGGCATACCAAGCGGCTGAAAGAGAGGCGCAAGAAAGAAGAGAAGCAGCTGAAAGAGAATTTCAAGCTGCTGAAAGGGCACATGAACTGGCTATGGCGGTCAAGAGTGCCACCCTGGCACCCCCGAGTCCCACGCCTCCACAGCATGGGCGCCCTCATTAGGGCTTGGGACAATAACGAACCCGACACCTAGCTCGATCATGTCGAGCAGGTGTTTGGGAACTTCAATCCAACCCCTCAGGAAGTGGCCCTCCTCCTTGGCAAGCATCTCGCTGACAAAGGGCGGACTGCATTCGAGGCCCTTCCCCTGAATGAGCGACATGATCTCGCCTTCGTCCGAGAGGCGGCAATCCTTCGGGCTTACGAATTGACCCCAGACCGGTGGAGGCAAAAATGGAGGACTATGCCCAAGAAGACTAACCAGATGTGGACAGAGTGGGCAGCCAAGAAGACACTGGCACTCCGTAGGTGGATGAAGGCCTCCCATGCAACATCTGTTGAGGAGGTCTCAGAGCTCTTCCAGTTAGAGGACTTTCTTGCCTACGCCCCCCCTGACCTTGCCACCCACTTGGTGGACAAGGCCCCTAAGACTCTTTTGGAGTGCTGTAAATGGGCAGATGCCTATGACACCCACCATCCATTGCAGTGTTCTTTAAAGAAGAAAATACATCCTGCTCTCCCCCTCACTCCTGCTGCCACCTCTCAGCCTACCCAGCGCGCCAATAACCTTCCTCGGAAACCTGTGTGTGGGCATTGCAACAAACCCGGTCACACCACGGAGCAGTGCCTATCCAAAGTAGATCCTCCTCAGCAAGCTGCTGCCCCTCCTCTAAATGGACTACCCAATCATAGTAACAAAAACAACGGCCATTGGAACAGAAACAACAGGCACCCGCCTGATTTTAGCAAGTTTCTGTGACACCTGCAGAGTGCATGGGCACACTGCTGCCTGGGCGGGATGCCCCAAAAAAGCTCCTGTTTCTGCCATTGCTATGGCTGTGACAAATCCATCCACTCTAGGGCCCCCTGCTCAGGGCCCCATATTTGTCGCACCTCCAAGAGGTCACTATCCTGCCCACCAGGTCCGAGCTTTCGACGACACTGGTGCACAAGTCTTTATCATCCGAGAGGATAAAATTCCTTATGGAGCTAAGGTTGATAGGCATCAGTTCGTGACGATAGAGAACCTCAACCATGTCAAGATGTTCCTACCTACTGTCTGGTTGAGAGTCACATGACTTCACCGTTCGAAGATATGTACCATGGCAGTAGCAAGCTATATACCAGGAGGTTATGATGTCCTGCTAGGACAAGATTTTAAGTCTCCTCCTAACTTTATACCGTTTCAGGGCCACTGCCCTCACATAGCTCCAGACCCGTTCCACAGGCCTCCAAGGACTACCTCTGCACAGCCAGTGCCACTTGAAGGTGCCAGGCAGTGCCAGGCTCCATCTCTCATGGATGTTGGGCCATGCTCCAGTCCTTCCACTGAGTCAGGAACGACCTTAGTGCCAGTGCCAAGGCCAGACTCAAGTCTTCCTCCTGGAGCTCTAAGTCCCGGTCGCTCTCCCTCCGCTGGCTTGGCCCAACTACCCATGCCGGCAGTCAAGGAAGAGCCAATTCCAATAGAAATCCCCCAGGACACCCATAACCATAGTGGACACTCCACCGATGATGCGGCTTCGCCGGCCGCCCCAGAGTCGGTCCTCTCCACGGGTAAGCCCATCCTGAGTACCATTACCTCATCCAATCCCCCTCCATCAGTAGCTAACCGGTCCCTGAGTAATGACTCTGCCGAATCCTATTTGGCTGAAGAACTCAGGGAACCGAGCCACGCAGCATTAGGCACGGGGACGAGTGCCAAGGCTCCAGTTGTCGCAGCAGCTGGAGCAGATGCCCCTTCAGAATCTTCAAAGGGCTTGGATCCTCCAAGGCCCCCCGTGGCGTCGTCAAACCGACCTTGGAGAGGTCGAAGGAAGAAGGGAAAAGGGCGTTGAGGTTTTCCGAAACCCTACGAGAGCCAATAGCCTCTCTGCACTAGTGCCTGGCACAGTACCACCTTCTTATAGAGAATTCTGACCCTCTCCGTCCAGAAGAGAGTGCCAGACTCTGCTACTTCTACTTCTTTCTGACCCTTTCATAACTTTCTTCTCTTCCTTTTGTATTGTCTGTATCTTATCTTCCTTGGTTTCCTTTCTTCATATTTACTGATTTGAGGCTTTTTTTTTTTTTGTATATTGTATGCACTGCTTAGGCAGAGCCAAACTGCCAGCTACCCTGGCCTTGTATAAATTAGTACTTCTTTACGAACTACTGTCGTAAAAGTGCCATAATTGGCATCGTGGCCTATTCTAGGCACTTAGAATTCCATTTAACTTGGGAAAATTTTAGCCAGCAAACGTTGCTATAGCTTAGAGATGATTTCGAAGCCTGGCTCGTTTATACATTAGTTGGTTAGCTGTTCTGATTTAGTGTTATTCCCTAGTCTTTATATTTTGTGAGATTGACGTTGTTTTGATCAAATTTGCATTTCGTTTCTTGTGTGTTATCATATTTAATCCCTACAAAGAATGTCTCCATTAATTTTCCCCTTGTTAGCACACTAATGTTAGTGCTGATATAATTAATACTGTTAGGCGTCATCTTGTTATGAGACAAAGTAACTTCACGAAACCGTAGGGCCATTAACACACCTGAATGTGTCGTATCGATACATCAGGGTAGACAGATAAGATGTGTTGCCCTGAACAACAGAGATAGTAGAATTATGTAGGATGTAACTTACCTGGAGGTCTAATTATATATATAACCACTTATTGTTGTTCATTGTTATTCTCAGTATGGCATTATGTTTTAAGTGTATGCTTATTTGAATATAGAAAGTTAAACTTTAGTCAAGTCACACTTCATTTTGCTTAATTCTCTGCCTGTCGAGTAAGACTTCATGAATATTATGATTGGCAGATTTTGAATATTGCTTA
>NC_061107.1:124086524-124203778 GCF_015104395.2 Macrobrachium nipponense
ACTTTACGAAAACACACAAAAATTTAAGGAAAACCATAAAACTAAAATTTACGAAACACCTTAACAAAACTGTAACACTTAACTTACAAAAATCTAGAAATTACGTAAAATAAAATTTTTATTTTTTTTTATTTTTAACTTTTTTTTTTTTACTTTTACGTAGGCTTTTTTTTTTTTAATACAGAATTTCAACTTCATCACCGCTTTCAACGTTCTGTTTTTCATCACTTGGTTCTTCCTTTTTACTTTCAACATTCTGTTTTTTATCACTTGGTTCTTCCTTTTTGCTTACTCCTGCTCATGCTGAAGGCCTCTTTAAAAAATAACGATTCAAGGAAGATTGCTTCTGCCTACTTTTCACAATGTTCCTGAAACGACTCAAGCAAACGTCATCGAACTGCGCAAGCATACGACCTGTGTGAGCCTTTTCGGGGTGTCTTTTTTTTTTTTTCGATAAACAATTGCACTTTATGAAAAGCGCCTAGAATATCCTTAATTTCTGCCGTTGTCATAGGCTCCTCCTCCTCTTCCTCGCCGCTGCTAGAGAACTCCTCTTGAACGACGTTAAGTTGCATGGCCTCCAACTCCTTCAGGTCATCCGTCGTAAGCTCCTCTTGGTGCTCCTCAAAAGGTCGTTGATGTCGTCCTCGTCGACGACCTGCCCCATGGACTTGCCGAGTGCAACGATCTCATCAAGATCTGGTTCCAAAACAGTTTCGGGATCATCAACTGTTTCTGACTCTGCAGTACCAGCTTCGCCCACGTCGAATCCCTCGAAGTCTCTGGCGGATACAGCATCAGGCCAGAGTTTCCTCCACGAGGAATTCAAGGTTCGCCTCGAAACCTCCTAAGCTAGGTCAATGAGTCGGATGCAAATGACGATGTCGAAATGCTCCTTCTAAAATTGACGCAAGGTGAGGTTTGTGGTATCGGTGATGTTGAAACATCTCTTGAAAAGATGTTTCGTGTACAGCTTCTTAAAGTTCGCTATCACTTGCTGGTCCATGGGCTGGAGGAGAGGGGTGGTGTTGGGCGGAAGAAAAAGAATCTTAACGAAGGAATACTCCGCTAGGATATCTTCCTCGAGGCCAGGAGGGTGGGGAGGGGCATTGTCCAACACCAGCAGACATTTCAGGGGGAGGCGCTTCTCTTCCAAAAAACTCTTCACAGTCGGGCCGAAACACAGATTTACCCACTCTGTGAACAAAAGCCTCGTTACCCAGGCTTTTGCATTAGCCCTCCACATCACTGGAAGCTTCTCCTTCAACACTTTGTGGGCCTTGAAGGCTCAAGGAGTCTCGGAGTGATACACCAGTAGGGGCTTCACCTTGCAATCCCCACTGGCGTTCGAACAAAGTGCGAGCGTAAGCCTGTCTTTCATAGGCTTATGCCCGGGTAGCTCTTCTCTTCCTCCGTGATGTATGTCCGACGGATTTTTTCATTTTTCCAAAAAAGGCCAGGCTCATCACAGTTGAAGACTTGCTGAGAACTGTAGCCTTCCTTGTCATCATCTCGTCGAACGTCTTTTTAAAGGCTTCGGCGCTTTCGTGTCCGAGCTGGCAGCCTCCCCCCCCATGACGCACCACCGAATGGATGCCAGTCCGTTTACGAAATTTCTCGAACCAGCCATGCGAAGCCTTGAACTCTGGGGTTGGCGTTGAAGTCCCTTCCCCTCCCTCGTCTTCCGCCTGGGCAATCAAATCGCCGAAAATAGCACTGGCCTTGTGAGCGATTGCTGTCTCCGTTACTGTATCGCCAGCGATTTCTTTGTCTTTTATCCAGATGAGGAGCAGCCGTTCCATCTCGTCGTGCACATGGCTCCTCTTGCTGGACAAAATAGTGATGCCCTTCGACAGTGTAGATGCTTTGATGGCATCCTTCTGTTTAAGGATGGTGCCTATTGTCGACGGATTACGGCCGTATTCCTTTGCGATCACACTCATCGCATACCAGCTTCGTACTTCTTTATGATCTCCATCTTTGTCTCCAAAGAGAGCATGCGCTTCTTTCCGTGAATTTCAACTTTCTTGGGACCCATGACTACGTTAATTTACGTAAAGTTACACAATATACAGTCTTCGCACAACACGATAATATGTACTGCAACGAAATCACTAACGAATTTACGTTACTAAACGAAATCATTGGAGCGAACGAATGCCGATTGCGTACGGTAAAGTTTCGGGTGCGGAGTGGCCGAGCTAAGGGATGCCAGCGCGTACGTATAGAAGATGCATGATGGGAGGGATGCTGTCCAATCGGAGAGAAGGATCTCATGGCTTGGCTAGCATCAGGAACCAATGGGAGAGCAGGAGAATGGTGGCGAGTCTACTAGCACTAAGATGGCGGCGTGCGGCACGAGTTTCAAAATTGTTATCGGGCGAATCTCGGACTTTCAGAAACCTTTCGTATCTTGAAAACTTTTCATATGTAGAGCAGTAAAATTTTTTGCATTGGCTTTCGTAACTTGCGTTCTTAAGATGCGTCGTAACACGATTTTCAGCGTAAGTCGGAACATTGAAAAATACCACATGATTTAATGTAAATACCTATCAATAACAACGAGAGAACAATTCCTTACCTTTATTAATTTGATTGGCTTGCACACTGGAGAGGAAGCTGCGGTGCTGGAGAGACTGGGGGAGGTTAGTGAAGAGAAAAAGAACCTCCAGAAGATGCTGAGGCAGGTGATTCTTGAGGTGAGGCAGAACATACTACTGGAGATGCTGAGGCAGGTGATTCTTGAGGTGAGGCAGAACATACTACTGGAGATGTTGGGGCAGGTGAGTCTTTAGGTGAGGCAGAACCTACAGAAGGTGCTGGAGATACTGGGGCAGGTGAGTCTGGGTTAGCAGAACATTCAGAAGGTGCTGGAGATTGTGGGGCAGGTGAGTCTGGATTAGCAGAGGCAGCTGAGGTAGAGGGTACAGGATCTCCTGCAGGCCTCTCTACCTTCTTAAAATACTGCTCCAGGTTAGTCTGAACAGAGAGCGACCTTTTTTCATCCAAGATCTCCTTGTAACACTGCATCAAATCCATGACGCCTCTGGAAACCCTAGTGAACCTGTCCAAGTTGGGATCCTGAGCCTCAAAAGTTGACAACGCTTGCTGCAACTCTGCAAAACCTCTTGTCAAGTCCTGCCTTGTGAAAGCCTTAGGCTCTGGGGTGGGTGCTTCTTCTTCTTCCTCTATCATCTGCTTCTCCAGTTGTATCAGGTCCTCAGCAGATAACTCCTCGCCATGAGACTCCAGCAGCTCTGTAACATCATCAACCTCCATCTCCAAATTGATTTCCTTACTCAGGGCAACAACGTTCTTGACAACTAGCTGAACTGTGTCCTCAAACCCATGGAAATCATTCACAAATTGAGGACAAATTTTCTTCCAGACACCATTCATGTTTGTTTGCTTAACCTCCTCCCAGGAATTAGCAATGTTCTTTACAGCATCAAGGATGTTGTAGGATTTCCAAAAGTCCTTCAGAGTCAAGTCCTTCTTGGTTTCAGTTGCCTGTAAAGCCATAGCAATTGTCCTTCGTAGGTAGTAGGCCTTGAACGAAGCAATCACTCCTTGGTCCATAGGCTGTAAAAGGGCCGTGGTATTAGGTGGAAGGTAAACCACCTTGACATTAGGGTTGAAGTCTCCCAGCTGGGCAGGGTGTGCCAGGGCATTGTCCAGCACTAGCAACACCTTAAAGGGGATACCCTTGGAGGCGCAATACCGCTCCACACTTGGAACAAAATGGTTTACGAACCAGTCCTCAAAACACTGCAAGTGTCACCCATGCCTTCTTGTTGGACTTCCAAATTACTGGTAGTTGACCCTTCCAAATGCCCTTGAGTGCCCTTGGATTTTCAGCCTGATACACCAACAAGGGCTTCAGTTTGAAGTCGCCAGCAGCATTACCCCCAAGAAGTAAAGTTAGCCTCTCCTTGCTGGCTTTATGACCGGGTGCTGACTTCTCCTCCTTGACGATGTAAGTGCGGTTAGGCATACGTTTCCAAAACAAACCTGTCTCGTCTACGTTAAACACTTGCTGAGCAGAATAACCCCCTCCTTAATTATCTCAGACAACGCTTTAGGAAATTCACTCGCTGCTTTCTCATCCCCACTAGCAGCTTCACCTTGCACTTTAAGGTTATGGTAATTGGCCCGAGCCTTAAATCGCATAAACCAACCCCTACTAGCCACAAACTCTTCACTTTCACTTCCCTCCCCCTTTTCTTTTTTCAACGCTTCAAACAATCTTTTCGCCTTCTCCTGAATCACCATAAGGCTGACTGGGATACGCCGTTGATTTTGGTCTTCCAACCAAAGCACCAATAACCTTTCCATTTCAATTATTAGACCACTACGCTGCTTAGTTATCACTGTCGCTTTCATAGGAGCAGATCCTTTCACATGTTCAACGATGCGCTCTTATCTTTGATAATGGTAGCAACGGTCGAACGGCTAAGGCCAAGCGAGCGGCCAATGTTTGTTGGCGTTTCTCCCTTCTCAGATCGCTTTATAATGTCCACTTTAATTTCCATGGTGATGGCCTTTCTTTTCTTCGATGCACTACCATCAGAAGAGTCCGCCTTGCGCTTGGGAGCCATAACAAAGAGCAAAAAGTTACAAAAACGATACAACACGAGGGAGAGAGAGGCAGTGTAAAGTAAACAACCAAAATGGCGTATGGGCGAGGAATGAGCGTAGCGAAGCGACGCCGTCCTCTCCCCCACAAAGCGTATTTTTCGCCGTGCGCCCGGAACTAGTTCGCGTTTGTTTACGTCGCTTACGACGCTAAACCGCATAAGACGGAACGACGCAAAATATTATTTTTTATATTTACGAAACATCGTAAGTCGAGACCGGCGTAACCCGAGGACTTACTGTGTATATATATATATATATATATATATATATAATATAATATATTATAAATTATAAATTTATATTATATATCAATATATATACGATATATATTATATAGATATATATATATATATATATATATATATATATATATATATATATATATAAGGGTGGGTGAACCAAAAAGAATGGGCCCAGTGCACACTTTTTGTGATAAATTTTACTTCAAGACAGGCTCGTTCAAGAAAACCTAGGCGACTTCCATGCATCAGTTTGAATGCAAGAATGCTCCCTCCAAAAGCAGGATTTAGAACTGGGTGGACCGTGAAGAACCTCAACGAAGCCACTGATAATCGTCCAAGCCAATCAGGATGTCCCAGGAAGCATACAGCCGAGCTAATGAGAGGGTAAAGGAGTCACTTGAGCAGTCCAAAACGCTCTGTGTGCAAGTGAAGTCAGTCTCTCAGCATATCACGTGAGACATGCAGGAAAGTACTAGTAAACAATATAAAGGCTTACCCATACAGAATACAGATGAAGCAGACCCTTACAGCCTCCAACAAAAAGCAGAGAAAGGCTATGGCAGTCAAGTTGCTAAAGAAAATCGAGGAGACCCCAGAATTTCTTAGCCTCCTTTGGACCTCAGATGAAGCCCACTTTCAAGTTGAAGGAAAGGTGAATTCAAAGACAAATGTCATCTGGGAAACCTCCAGGCCTAAGTAAATAGCCACCAAGCCTCTACACTCCCCTAAGTGCACAGTGTGGGCTGCAATCTCAGCCAGAAGCATCATCGGAGACCGATGTTCTTTGAAGAATCGGGCGTGACAGTGACAGTCACCAAAGAAAGAAATGTTCAGGTCCTGAATGCCTTCAAGAGTGAGCTACAGGCCCTCTATCCATCGCTTATGAGAAAGTTCTGGTTCCAGCAAGATATAGCAAGCTCTCACACATCAAATCTTTCCCAAGACTAGCTGAAAGAGAACTTTGGAAGCTGTGTGATCAGTCTCAAGACTGACTTTGAGTGGAAATCTCACAGCCCAGACCTTAGCCCCCAAGATTTCTTCCTTTAGGGGTACCTGAAAGACCGAGTGTATGCAGGGAAACCTAGGACCATCACTGAACTCAAGGAAACCATTAGGGAGGAGATAAGAGCCATTCCTCAGTCTGTTTGTAAGGGTGTCTTGAACAGCTTTGTGCTACGCCTCAAGAAATGCATGGAGCTGAATGGTGGTCATCTCGAGTACATGCTCTAGATTGATGATGAAAGGGCCAATAACTATGAATTTTTAATATGATGTTCTGAACACAACGAATTTGCTGTAGTTGCCCTTGACTCCTAAAAAAAAAATCAATAATTATCAATATTATATATATATATATATATATATATATATATATATATATATATATATATATATAATATTGATAATTATTGATTTTTTTTGTAGGAGTCAAGGGCAACTACAGCAAATTTGTTGTGTTCAGAACATCATATTAAAAATTCATAGTTATTGGCCCTTTCATCATCAATCTAGAGCATGTACTTGAGATGACCACCATTATATATATATATATATATATATATATATATATATATATATATATATATATATATATATATATATATATATATATATATATATATATATATATATATATATATATATATATATATAATATATATATATATATATATATATATATATATATATATATCATCATCATCATCATCATCATCAGCCATTGGTGTCCACTGCAGGACAAAGGCCTCAGACATGTCCTTCCACTCCCATCTGTTTATTGTCTTCCTATGCCAGTCTGCACCGGCTAATTTTCTTAGCTCATCAATCCATATATATCCCTGTGGTAGGGGTGTAAAAATACTACCACCATAGGTCCTGCATGTCAGAAAAGGCCCACTGAAAATAACTGTGGAAACTGCTAGACTTCTTTAGTCAAAGGCAATATATATATATATATATATATATATATATATATATATATATATATATATATATATATATAAATATATATATATATATATATATATATATATATATATATAAAGTAGGCGCCGAAAGTCTTTACACCCCAGTGCAATTTAGGCAAACGCATACACACGCGCACCTTCTTCGACCTGTAAAGGAATGCAAAAATTTAGTAAAGATATTGAAATGGTGTGTCAGTTTTACCTTAGACTTTCTAGTATTTGGTAGCACCAAATTTGTTCTCTTTAGCTGCCTTCAGCCGTCGGGGAACACTTTCAATGAGGTGCTGACAGATCTCTGGTTCGATACTGTTCCAAGCAGCGATGATGGCGGCTTTGAGTTTCTCGATATTGGAGCAGTCAACCTTCTGCAAACGTTTTTTAATGATCAACCACAGATTTTCTATGGGACTAAAATCAGGGGAATTAGGGGGCCAGTCACTTAAAAGCTCCACACCACAATCCTGCAACCAGTTCCTAATCAATGGCGTTGTGTGGCACCGTGCGCCGTCTTGCTGAAGAATTGAAGCACCTGTCTTCTCAAAGCTCCCCTCTAAATATTCATTTAGCACAACGTAATAAATGTGCTGGTTCACTCGTTCATTATTTTCAAATATACACAATTCCCCAACTCCCTCATAACCCATAGAACCCCATACCATCAAAGTTTTGGGAAACTTTTCACGAGGACGAATAAGTTTGTCACTGCACTTGTTAAGGCGGGGACTTCGCCAAACTTTCGTTGAGGTGCTTGCCGAGCAATGGAATGTGGATTCGTCAGTGAACAACACTTTTTTCCAGTTATTAACGTCCCATTTACCAAATCTATGAAAAAAAAACTTTCGTTTCTTAATATGAGCGTCAGTTAGCTTGCTCTTCTTAGGAGCCACAACACTCTTGAATCCCAACTTGCATGACAAGTACGTCTGTAAAGTACGTACTTTACACTTTCCTAAAATTTCAGGGTTTTCTTCCCTGAATTGACGAGCGCTGTGTGAAGGATTAAGCTCTGCTTCCCTTCTCAGTAGCGAAATAGATCGTTCAGACAGCAACGGGGGCCTCCCAGACTTCTTGGCGGGAAGAGGTACCTCTTTCTTCCCTGACGCCTTGTACCGCGCAACAATGTTCTGAACTGTTCGACGCTTCAAATCCGTCTGCCACACAATTTCAGCGGTATTTAACCCTAATTCAAAACACTGAATGACCCTTACACGATCATCCCTAGAAGTATAAGGACCCACCATTACGCATAAAGGCACAGGGATTGGCAACACAAGGGCAACACCACGAGACGAACAAATCCTGACAGGAGTGCCAGCAAAAAAAACCGACTTACACCACGGCTAATGAGCTACTGATCAGTTATTGTTTCCTTAATCAAGGACACAGTGGAAACAATAAAAGGTGCCAATTAGTCATTTTTTCTCTCAGGCATTTTCCGTGACTGATATGGAGGATTCTTTAAGACGCTGAAAGTCTTTGCGCAGCCTTCAGGGGTGCAAAGACTTTCAGCGCCCACTTTATATATATTGCCTTTGACTAAAGAAGTCTATCTGCAAGGCAGCAGTTTCCACAGTTATTTTCAGTGGGCCTTTTCTGACATGCAGGACCTATGGTGGTAGTATTTTTACACCCCTACCACAGGGATATATATATGGATTGATGAGCTAAGAAAATTAGCTGGTGCAGACTGGCATAGGAAGACAATAAACAGATGGGAGTGGAAGGACATGTCTGAGGCCTTTGTCCTGCAGTGGACTACCAATAGCTGATGATGATGATGATGATGATGATGATGATGATGATATATGATATATATATATATATATATATATATATATATATATATATATATATATATATATATATATATATATATATATATATATATATATATATATATATATATATATATATATATATATATATATATATATATATATATATATATATATATATATATATATATATATATATATATATATATATATATATATACACACACACACACACATATATATATATATATATATATATATATATATATATATATATATATATATATATATATATATATATATATATATATATATATATATATATATATATATATATATATATATATATATATATATATATATATATATATATATATATATATTTGTTCAATATTTTAAGCCAGAGCCAAGGAAAGTAAGGTCTTTTACCAGTTTCATGCATCTTTGTCTATATGTTAGTTGCCCCTTTGAACTGTAAGCATACATTCTCTCGAAAAAGCTATCGCTTCTCCCATTGGCTGTCGGAATTACCCCCACAGAGACGAGGATTTAAAAGGATCAGAAGCCAGCGGCTCAGCCTCTGAAACTCGGTAGACCTAAGAGAGGTCAGACGCCCCTACCATCTTACCCTGCAGACGCCGCCTGTTCCCCACTGTTCTCCTCTGGGAAATCCCAAGTATTTTTTAAAAAGTCCATAGTGCACAGAAACATCAAGGAGAGGACTATGTTCAAGCCCCAGGATGGCCAGGTACTGTGAGAGTAATTCCAGTTCAGCCAGGGAATTGTTTTACCTTTGTCTTTATTTCATTTACATTTTTCCATGGCAACGGCCCCTCCTTTGTTTAATTTCTCATTCCCCCCATCTAGGTTCAATTCTGTGATTACTCCCCTTGTGATAGTAGTGAACATCCCTCTAGTAAATTCAAGCAATGAAATAGTTCTCTGTGTGTAAATTCCCAGTCATTTCATTTCTCCACAAGTGGCCTGTAAACTTTTGATTGAAAGAAAGTAGTGTGTAACGTTCGCCCTCGTGTGCCCCCCCCCGCCTTATGCCAGTGTCCTATCTATTTTGCATACAAACACTGTGCCGGATGGTGGTAGAAGTTGGAAACCCTTGGAGCAAGGCTTGCATTTACAATCTGTTTGCGCAAATTTCTGAATGCTGTGTCTGGTTGCGCCAGCCACATAGTTCCAGTGGATCCAGTTTTTAAGTAAATTCCTCCTTCCTCAGTAATATCGGTCTTATGCCCTAGTAGTTTTTTCTTTTTGTTCTGATCTCTCATCCTCCATTCAAGGCCAAATTTTCCATTGTTAACTACATTTTCTAGAAGTGGGCAGTTACCTGTCACCTACACAAGTAATGGCAATGCCACCATGAAAATTTGAATTTTGGTCTGCTGCAGTAGGGAATCTACAGCTATATAATTGCTTGGTAAGACAATGAAATAAAAAGCCTATTTTTTTCAATATTAAATTATCATCATTACTCTACTAGATTGATTTTAAAGTACATAGTAACAAAAATCAATGAGAAGATTATTTTTTTATCCTTTCCAGTTCTCTGTCTTTTCACTAACTGACTCCCCTCCTTTCCCCAACTCCCAACAGCAAGAATGTGAACAGCATGTGTACACAAAAATCAGAAACAAGATTTTCCAAGATCAAATTACAGGCAGCTCCCAGTTATCAACAAACTCAGTTATCAGCGATCTGGTTTTATAGCGCTTGTCTGACGCCATAAAATCAGCAATTTATGGTGCCGTAATGGGCCGAGTTCCAGTTGGCGGCGCTCGAGTTTTAAAATTGTTCTTGGCGGTATGGGACTTTACAGCAACACCCTTTCGTAACCTGAATTATTTTTGTATGCAGAGGCAAAAAAATCTTCGTACGTATTTGCTTTCGTAACTTGAATTTTTCGTAAGTTGGGACTTTCATATGTCGAGGTTCCACTTATATAACTACATTTTACACACACACACACACACACAAAACACACAGATTTCAACACAGGATGCACTCCCTTTATTCACCTGGGGCCCTAACTGGGGTTCAATGAGTGCAAATTATGTATAAATTCATGGAAAACATATCTAGTCCAACCAAAACTGTGTGTGGAGGCCTGATAAATCTCAAATCAATGCTGAATTAGTGAAAGAACTGGATTACAGGTCACAAATTAGTGAAGGTTTACCTGCATTCAAAATTAATCAAGCACCAAATGTGCTGAAGCAACAGATTAAAATAAGCAGAAAGTTCAAGTACTTACCACCATCAGATTGCAGATTTCAGAAAAGAAGTGTGGATATGTTGGCAAATCATAAAATATCACATGCCTTACACCTTTTATGCAATAACGTCTATAAAAGTGGAATCTTTCAGTATATAAAAGAAACTGTCGTTTTGCATCAAAGAACAGGCTGCGTACTTTGGCAACTTTGTACATTTCCTGAAATTAAAAGAAAGTTAATTTGTAACATACAGGAAAATAAGTTTTTAAGAATCTAGTAAATCTAGGGATCAGAAAGAAATCTACTTTCAGATATGTAAATAAAAACAACAAATACGGCCTTATATTCTGGTGGCAAAGTTACTCTGTAACTTCTCACCAATGGCTCTGCTCCTGCATAGCAATTGAGGTTGCCAAACTGTTTTTCAAACTTTCAATTGCAATATACTGTGAAATACAATGATTCAATGACTTGTCTAGACGTAACAAAGGCTTATGGAAGATTTTCCTCAGTATTCTGTCAGCTAGATTATGTGAAAAGAGCTCATAAGGAAGTGTAATTAAACAACTTAATACCAATAAAACATCTATCTCGAGCTTTCTGGGGGCCCCCCAATATTGTTATGTCAAAGTGCTGACATAACGATCTCAGTTCTACGAAAGAGTCTTAGCCAAGTCCATGTACTGCAAACATCTAAGACTGCACTAACCTCCTCCTCTTTATATTAGGTTGAGACCCACACTGTCATTCGTCTGATGAAAAATAAAATATTTGTTACATGTGGAAAAGTAGCGCTAACTGAATCAACATTCCTTTTACTGCACCAACCACAGAAAGAGTTCCATTTCGTCTAATAAAGACTGAGACTTGCAAACAGCCCTAACTGCTTCTGTCATAAAACCTCTCCTGGATAGCCTTCTCTTTTAAGTTCTTGCAGAATTGATGGAAGGGTGGTTGGCATAGGAGCTCCTCTCACTTGGGGAGTCTGTTAGAAGCAAACCACTCTTATTGTAGTTAAAAAGGAGCTAGTAAGGCAACTGCCAAATCATTATAATTCATAACTTGTGTAAGATCATTCTAATTATGGCATATAGCTGACTGCCAAAACATTTGAATTTCAAACTTTTTTTAGCATAATTCTAATTGTACCAAATGACAGAAGAAAACAGGCTACCAGACCACTCCAACAACGAAAAGTTTCAAGTTTGCATTCATGGCTGGTCACAAATCAGCCGTCCAAGGGGCTGCCTCACAGTTGTCACAACACTTTGCATAGGTAGGGGTAAATAGACTGTCACTGTAAATTAGCAAATTCACTGGTTTTATGCCTAACTGGTACCTGAGATCAGCTACAATGGTTAGGGTGCTGGTCAAGACAGACTACCTTCCCCTTTACCTACTGGATAAAGGCTTTTACTTCTGAAGGTTTAGCCATAACAGACCTCTTCATACCTCACGCAAAAAAGACTTGTTCAACTGCAGTTGAGGAGAATGGATTCTGAACAGGCTGCAAGGGAACAACTTTTCTACAGAATATGGCCTAACAAGGTTTGAAACACTCTGGCAGAATAGGGAAACTTACAAGTTAAGGACAAAAATCCTTTAATCCTGTCTTCCACTGGCTGAAAGAGCACTGAACATGTCCACCTACATTTCTAAGTAAATTACTCTTGGTAAATTATCTAGACTGATTTTTCTCTAGGTATATGGGTACAAGAAAGTCCCCTTTTCTGATGAACTATTGAACTACAGCAAATCCTAACCTAAAGTGTCTCTCTCAGAAGTAGTACCAGTTCAGAGGGCTGAGACAAATGAAGGGTTGCACTCCCATCATTTTGGAGGCTGAAAACACAAATATAATATCGTAAATGGGTGTATGTACCCTCTTCTGCCACCTGGTTCTCTACCATTGATCTCACCTCACTGCCTATCAACTGGTACTTTTTAAGAGTCCTGGCTCTGTGTTGAAGTTGACTGACTGGCTAAGATTCCAATGAGGGGCTTCACATGTAAAAAAGGGAAACCCGAGTTACCTAGAGTTTGGCTCCAAACTGGTCCCTCAACCTCAAAAACTTCTGGGAATAGGCCTCCAATAGATCCTGAGGAGCCCAAGGAGAAAATGAAACTAGTTTTCTCCTTTTACTAAGCGTACCATACCCTTAAAGGCGCTGTCACACTAGCAAAATTTCCGTTGACTTTTGAATTTGACGTTGACTTTCCATGTTTTGACGACGACTTTCTGGTGTCGTCGTCATAAATTTTGAAAACGGTACCAATCAAATTAAACTCATCGCTACCGTCGACTTCATTGTTTGTTTACATCTCAGAGAGAGCGCATTTCAAGTCATCAGATGCAAGATGGAGAGCTTAGCACAGTGGACAAGATTGGCAGAACAGTTTTTGGTCAAGATATGGGGGAGAGACGATGCTTATGGGACCATAAGCATGATAGTTTTATGAAAAAGGGTCTTAAATGGAAAAATTACCAAGCGATCACCATGCGACTCGGGGAAAACTTTCCTGAACTTGCTGATCTTTATACAGATAAGCATGCTAGCCTACGTATATCGTGAATATCAGATTGCTATATAGCCTAGGTCTGCTCCCATTATTTTTTTTATTATTTTTTATCTTTGCATTAGCAAATAATATAAACAAAAATCTTTAAAATTTTTGCAGTTTCTCTAGCTTAATTTATAATACAGTTTGACTGTGGTTGTGTAAACAAGGTTACGAATAGCCTACCTAGGCTAACCCTAGCTTATTTTTTTAAATAAAACTTTTCACGTCTTTTTAAAAAACCAGGACTGAACCCAAAGACTTTTTTTTCATTCTATGCAGCATCATTAAACACATGCAAGCACGACCCACTAGTTGCTTTGTGTTATAAAGCATAGCTAGTTGTTTTATCATTCCGGGAAGTCACAGCTCAGATGGTTTGTTTACGTTTTGATGACGACAACCGTGGTATGAAGAAGGACATGTGTTACAACCAGAGTACGGAATGACGTCGACTTCTTTGGAAAGTTGCAACAAACTCAGAAAAAGTCGACGGAAATTTCACTAGTGTGACAGCGCCTTAAGAGTCCACAAGGAAGAACAAACACATCTCTTTCTTCTCCGTCTAGCAGGAGTTGCACTACTGGATTAAACTCTGCTCCAGAAAAGAAACAGCTGCTCTCTGACAGGGGATGACCTAATTGGGGTTTCAGGATTTTTTTCAGGTTGGCACATTGGGACTCCTCTGCTGTTACTCCTGGCTATTCCTGAAATAAGGTGAATGAATGCCAACTACGAATTTCTCATACTGAAGGTCATATCTGTGAGAAGGTAAGAACTTCATATTAAATATTCACCATTCAATTAAGGAATAAACCAGGTACCATAAAGTTGGACAATTGCAGCTCTCTGTGAGCCAAGGGAGTCACTAAGTTGGAGAATTTTCTAGTGCTCTGTCCCTGTTTCTAACTTGACAAACTTACAAAGTAAAAATTACATTTTCTTAATAAAATGAGGTTTTGTATACATATATTTATCCAGTAATTACATAGCAACTAGTTTTTTTCCCGTACAGCAGCCTAAATTCAAATTTTGCGGGTAGCACCTCAATTGTTCACTTAAGTTATACAGCGCTGCCACATAAAAGCAATATTAGGAACCACTTAACTAATCATCTCATTCTGTTTTATGCATAATATCTATCAGAGGAGAGGAGGGAACACTCTGACTGATCATTACTGGGTAAGTCTATACAAAGCCTCATTTTAATATAAAAATGTCATTTTTGTATAAGTGACTTACCCAGTCATTACATAGCTGATTCCAAATTGCAAGGAGGTGGGATTGTGGACATTTTCTACTTAATACCATTAAGTCATGTAATGAATTTGAAAATCAATGCTTATTATTACCTAATGATAGTCAATTGCCTTCTAGAGACCAAGGTCCTTGTGATGACAAGACAGAAGTTTTTCATCAGTAGCTGAATCTCAACCAAGGAGATACAATACTGTATTATACTAGTGAATGACTAAGGTGAATGTGGACCTACGTCTTCACAGTTGAATCAAGAGAAGTAAACTCTCCAGATTCTGGTTAGTATAGAAAAAGTCCCATCGATGACACCAACCAGTGAAGACGGCTTTAATCCCTGCTGTTTTATAGAGGACTGAAAAAGCTAATCCGCTATTTCATTGCTGCTCAGCGAGAAAGACAGAGTTTGCAATGAAAGCAGAGAGTCTTTCAGTAATGAAAACACAGGGATTGTACTCCCTGAAGAACCGCTTCTCGTGGGTTGAATCTGGGAGAAAGTTTCTATTTACTTTGGGAGCAGAGCTAGTCGGGTGGGGAACAGGCAAGTCTTCTGTTATTCATTTACAACTCGGGGTGAACAAAGAATAATTGAACACCTTACGAATTAAGAAATGTATATTAGAAAACAAACTCAAATTGTCTGAAGAATATCATTCTGCGTCAACGCAGCGGCCAATGGTGCAGGTGCGACGAAGCAGAAGACTTGGCTACAGACTTCTGTTATACTGTGGGGTAAACAGAAAGATGATAATGAGTCTAATGAGATATATCTCTCTGAAAATATGCTGCAAGCGAGATGGGCATACACGTATGCATGAATTCCAGCCAACCAGAGACCCAAGTCTGTGATTGCCGGGCAGAGATTTGAATTGGTAGTCAATCCTCGGCACAGGAGAAACAATGCCAAACCGAAGAAAATCTCAGAGAGCATGCAGTACTGAGGCAAAGCCATACACCGCTCGCTCAACTTATCATCCTGAGTTGCCTAGTGTAGTTATCTCAAAATCAAAATTGGTAACTCTTGGGAGGCCCAAAAGGCTGTCTTGAGTTCCAGGTTAATTAAGAGAAGGTACTATTCGTCTCGGTCGCATACCAGAAGAGTTAACTTACAGGCATGCGCCTACTACTTGGACAATGCAACTGATAACAGTAGCATGTCACAAGAGAAATATTAGTATATTTGTAAGTTCCTGTAAATCACACTTCAGCCTAATTCTCCTTCATTTGAGGGACAAGAATGACTAGAAGCAGACCTCCTTCATTCTCTAATGAAGAGAGCAAAGGTGAAGTTTTTCCAAAGGGAGACTTCTATGGTGATAGCAAAACACTGATGACAACCAGTTCAAGCCGAAGTGGTTGTTCCCAAAAAAGTAGCACTGGAGGGGCGTTCAAACCTCTCGGTACTATCCGTCCTGAACGGACTGACATATGTTCAGTAAGATCCTAAGACTGAACCAAAAACAGTCTCTTGGGTTCAAATTCCGTGAAGAAGACTCCACAGAATTCCTCTTATTTCCTTGTTCATTCCAGTATAACCAGGAAGTAGAGGGAAAAAAAAAAAGAGAGGAGGATTGACTGTTGTTGCCCGCTCTTCCCTGAACTTGCTATGTTCTCACTCTGTTAAACGAAGCATTCATTCCTACAACCCTTTTGTTTGAGCAAACACGAGCGAAAGTTGACTGGAGTTAAATGCAGTAAAAGCTGGCACGAACTTGCCACATCTTGCTACTCATCTATCTTCTCTGTGATCGAACCTCATGACTACACAGAGGACCTCCTCCTATCTCCTTCAGATGCCTTGTCAGGAGGGACAGCGACATCAATCTTGGCACCTGAAGAATAGCCATTCATGGCTTTCACAGGTGGGTCTGAGCCACCAACGCGGCTCAGTCCCTTCTCTCGTCTTGCGCCACTATCATGATGGAGAGAAGACTACCAATCACTGACTGTGGTTGTACGATCCCCCTTGTGGGTTGTACACTCGGACACACACATACACGAGTATACCTGACGCAGCCCCGGTTCCATGAGCAGTGCCCCTGGAACCAGAGACAGGAGAATGAACCTGGGTTCAAACTACTGGGGCTCCCAAGACACCATATTTGTAGATAGCATCCAGGTTCCCTCTCCAGAAGGAGTAGGTGAGCCAAAAAGACAGCCAATTACTTCCTCTCCATAGAAAGGGTGCAGATGCTTAGAAGGAGGAGGTTAGGAGGTGTCAGATGACAAAGACAAAAAACGAGGGCGGGTGCTATGTCATGGCAAGGAATCGTCCAGATCAAGAGCAGAGAGTTTGTTCGTTAAAGCTCACCCAGATTGGCAGATCAAGCTGTCTGGTCGAGCCAATCCAAGCAGAGCGAGCTGAGCAGATCACCACTACACAATTATGAGTGGTAATCGTCAACAAAGAACTATCACTTCTTCCCAATTAACTGTTCTCCTTTGAGGCTGAAGCTCCGAGAAGAAAAGAAGAACAAGAGGGATTCTGTGTCTGCTGTCCTACGTGTTCGAACCCTAGGGTCCAATACACAAGGACGGTACTTGACCATTCACCAATAAGGCGTTGTATGCAGTTCCAAGCTCTACATAACTCCAAACCAGACTGAGGAGCAGAATCATCTGTACTGGTAAAGACTTGTTTCGCAATCTAAGCACTCGTAATAGTGAGCGCTCGGCAAGCGTTAGAATTCGTAAGAATTCCCACCCTCGGCAAACAAAACTTGACTCTTGTATGAGAATAATCGGGCGAGCCTTGTCTTGCCCTGGTACTCAGCAATATGCTGAAGCCGGCACTCGGCGAGCGCCAACAAAACAAAGGGATCCAGGTGCTCAGCAAGACTCCCGATTGTTGTAATACGTAGTGTAATGGTCTCGTAATTAGAGATGAACAAGTTCAAAATAAAAACAAGAAATTGGGCTGGAATGACTGACGAAAGGCAAGATAGATCAAGGAGGAGGACTAAACGAGACACAAAAATAACCTTAATAATAATTTATTTACAGGTTAATTTACAAATGTACAATTGAGACCAGGTTTTGGGTGGCGAAAATACACAATGATTAGTTATCAAAATAATCAATAAATATATAAACAATCAAATCCATCAGAAATAAATCATAAGTGAACATTGCACTAAATCAGAGCCATACACTTGCTTGACACCACAATAAATATAACGATACAAATCAGCATATCCGGTAAAAACCGTACACTTGGTCATATAAAAAAAATACCGATTATGATGCCACATAAACAGTAAGACACAACCGTAGATCCTCAAGGCCGACCATTGAACAACACATTGTTCAATGCGACAGCTCCGTTGCTGCCAAGGAAGAATACTTCTCAACATGGGACTATGGCTTAGCCACCAACTCGACCTCAGGATCTGGATTGAGTCCTCAGCAATTGCCAACTGCTGCACCAAAATCCATCACCAGCAACCAGGTGATCCTCCCAAACTGCTGCTGCTGTGGTCTTGACGGAACACTGTCGAGAACCTGCTGATCTGCCTTCCAAAACCAGACTGCAGCTTTCGCTCACACCACGACAAAAGTTACCTTGTCACCATGACGATAAACACTGGTGGGTAAGGGAAACAATGCAACCATAGTAATGGTTATTTTAAAAAAATAACAACTCATCGTTACAGTAGTCATCTGGAATACCCATTGCCCAGGTGTTGGGAAATCTCAGAAAACCAAATCACCCTGCAAACACTAGAAATTCCAAGGAATTTAATGGCTAAGCGAGACTCCCAATTTTCGTAATAACAATTACTGGGAATGTCTGTTTCGCCCGAGTATTTGGATGTTACAGAAAAAACATAACACTGAGAATGCCAGAAATTCCAAGGAATTCGAGCATTCAGAGATTCCTGGTTACGTAGTAACAATTATCAGGAATTCTTGTCTTGCCCAAGTGTTTGCAGATCGCAGAAGACCAAAACACTTGGAGAGTGCTACAAATTTCAAAGAATTTTAAGCGCTCGGCAAAACGATCATCGGGGTGGGGACCCTCCTCAACTCCCGCAGAAATCGAGGAGGAACGGGCATAAAATCCAGTCCTAAATGTAAGAATTTAGGACTGGAATGAGAGTACAATTCAACAGAATATACACTCGAGGCTCCCAAAATTCAAGAACCCATAGGAGACTGCGAATTGAAATCCGTCCAAAGGACAGAAAAAGCCATGGAGAAATCGTCTCCAGTTTTGACATAAGATCCTTCCTAAACGACGTGGACATATGTCCAGTAGGACCTTAAGGTCCCTCCAGGAATGTAGTTCCCCGACGATGGATCCTACGGAGAGCACTCTATAGGATCCCTCCTATTCACTTCGCCCCTCCTGGCGTAGCCATAGGAAGTAGAGGGAATAAGGGAGGAAGACTGGACGCTCTCGCTCGTCTTGCTAGCAGAACTAGCAGGAGAAGCGAGAAGCGAGTCACAGGCAGCCATCAACCTTCAGTGATGCCCGCAACGCAAGTCTAGGAAAGCATTATCGTCTGAGAAAACGCTTTCCAGAGGAGGGTTATAAAACTCTCATACGGCAGGTAGAACGTTTGCCGAAACCAAGACCGGTTGGTTACATGAACGTGACTGTCGTCTGGGTGGGGTTGAGTGTGCACCTGACTAGAGATAGCTGATACCATCCTCTGACGCATCCAAGTCCTCATCGAGGTCGAAACCTCTCAAGAGGAACCAAACAGGGGAGCCCCTACAGGTCTCTATGTGCATGATCCTGCGGGACCGTCATGTCAACCCTGGGAACTGAGCAATCACTGCGAGAGTGATCACCGGCAAGGCGCGAGTCACCTGAGCAACTCGCTCCTTTCGTCAACTCCGTGCCCAAGTCATGACAGTGAGCGGACTCAGCATCACTGACTCTGGATGCATGTGAATCTGAAGATTGATGTGGAATCGGGGAACTTGCGAACAAGCGTCCGACACGGAACTAGTCTTAGGGGCAGAACCTCTAGGACTAGCAGCAGAAGTGTGAACCGAAGTTTGCGCTTCTACGGCTCCCGACACGCTAGGCCCTGGGGACAGTGTGACAGTTCCCGTTCCTGAAGGAACGGGAGAGCTAGCGGAAGACCCAAATGCCTCTTCAGCTTGAGGAGGCAGACCCTTAGAAGTCCCATGACGAGACTTCTTAGGGGGAGAGACTACCTTCTCCTTCTTTGGCAGGGAGGCTTAGAAGTCGAAGGGGTGGAGGTTGATGAAAAATATGATGATTCCGAGGAGGAAGATGACATGACGAGCTCTCTTCCTCTTCGATTTCTCCAAATTCTCCATGACTTCCTCTACAGGATGAGGTATATTTACCAGCAGGAATAGAGTTAATAATCACAGGGCAGTGGCGAAGGCTTTGTCCAGTGACGTAACTCCAGGATAGTATAGTGGTAAATGAATATGATTTCCAGCAGGGAATCAGTACACACACTTGAGGACCAATATCACAGCATGCTATGAGTCACAGGTACAATTCCAAGGGTAGGATAACCAACACGAAGAGCTATCCAACCATCTACTGCTGTAATCACTATCACCACTGTTAGCCTGTAAAAGAGAGAATATATGATCTAAAGTAATAACGATACTCCTCTTGCATCCAAGGGCACCGCCCTCCGAAATGAAAGGAGAACCCCCAAGCACCAACACCACACGCCCCCTCTTCTACCTTCGTCGGATAGCTAGCGAAAGGACGAAGGGGAAGAGGAATTAACAGAAGAAACAAGAGGACAAACCTCCGAAGTTCCCCTCGGTAATTTCCAAACCATAAGTGTAAATTTCGGATGAATACGTCTCATCCTAACGTTAAAGGGCAAAAATATGTACTAAAAAAGATGTTGGCATACCTTTGACACCAACCCTTAACACAAAGTAGAAAGGTAGCCATCAAGGCTATCACAAAAAGTGGGTTTGCGTATCAACTATTAAATTCAATTAATTATCAATATCAAACACAGTAAATACATATTTATTAAAAAAAATTAAAGATCCCACAGGGATCTTTAATTTGACAGCTAGTCAGCAAGTAGAGTGTTTACATCCGGGCAGGCAGGCCTACCCGCCTACCAAACGGTAGTTAATGCCTAACCACCTTGTTCAAGAATTTAACGGCTATAATTCCAGCTACGCTGAAAGTAATTCCTTATGTAAAGGACCGAGGGTTTGTATATTGTGTAAGAACAAAAGATGGCTTTCCTCATTAGGTCCCTGAGAGAAGCTGGCTGAATAGGTTCGAAACGCGGCCCTGAAATCCATTTCAATACCACGTCTAAATTCCAAGAAATGGTACAATAACTTACTTGTTTCGTGACATCCAAGACTTAATAAGGTCACTTAAATCTTGATTTGACGACAAATCCAGTCCTCTACTTAAAGACTGAACTATGCATAGCTCTATATCCTTTGATTGTAGATGTCAAAAACTTCCTAGACTTCCTCAAGTAGAGAAGGAAGTCAGCTATTTGAATTTTAGAAGTTTCAGAAGAGGACACTTTTTGTCTGTTACACCACTCTCTGAGGTAGACCACTTATACTGATACAATTCATTAGATGAAGGACGTCTGCATTGGGCTACAGCCTTTGCTGGTGCTTTCCAAAATCCTTTCGATCTAACAAGGTGCTCGACAGTCTGTACCCTGTCAGAGCCGGAGTGGGCAACCCTTACTGGAACTTCTGAAAATGAGGTTCTGAAAAGACAGTTTTTGAGGTAAGAGCCTGGGGAAGTTAACTAATCGTTGCACCAAGTCTGGGAACCACTATTTCCCAGGTCAAAAGGGGGACAATAGAGTCATTATTACGTTCTGGTGAGAATTTGTTTATGACCTCCCTGATCACACTGACGGGAGGGAAGGCATAGACGTCCAGACCAGTCCCATCTTGCAGCATTGCATCCGTCCTCCAAGCAAGAGGGTTTGGGACCAGCGAACAGAATCTTGGGAGTCTGCGGTTCTTCAAAGTTGCAAAGAGGGCTACTGAAGGCTGATCCCATAGCCTACAATGGTCCGCACATACTCTTTGATCTAAAGCCCACTCTAATGGGAGGACCTGATTCTGATGACTAAGACTTCCCTTGGATGAAGCAAGTCAGCAATGACACCTGATTCTTGTCTGGCTAAAGTAAAAGTTCCTGAGACACTTCAAAAAGGGAAAAGGGATGTGTTCCCCTTGTTTCTTGACATACGACAGAGCCATTAAATTGTCGGAGTGTACAGTCACTGTTTTCCCTCGAACTGGGGGGGGGGGCTCACAGACCCAGAAAAAAATGTTCTTAACTCCTTTACATTGATGTGGGAATTTCTAAACTCCTCTGGCCAAGCTCCCGACACCTCCCTGTTTCCCAGATGAGCTCCTCAATCTAGGTTTGAGGCATCAGAATACAAGTCTAGGTCTGGGTTCAACGGAAGAGAATTCCCCTCTTGAAGTCTTTCTTCTGACAACCACCATTGAATGTCTTTCTTGATTTCTGTTGTTACTGGGAATATAAATGAGTCTTGAGAAGTTTTCTTGTTCCAATTTACTATTTACTATTAGAAAAAATTGAAGTGACCTCATGTGGAGCCTCCCTAGTTTCACAAACTTTTTGACCGAGGCCAGTGTTCCCAGAAGACTCATTCATTGAGCCACCGAGCATTCCTGAAGGGACAGAAATCATCTGATGCAAAGGAGACAAGAGTTTATCCTTTTGGGGGAGAGAAAAAACCAAAAATTCTGAGCATGCAGAATTATTCCCAAATATAGAACCCGTTGAATGGGAATGATCTGAGATTTCTCCAGGTTCATCAAAATACTTAGTTTCTTCGTAAGAAGGAGAGTTTTTGATAAATCTTCCATGCATTTGTCCTTCGACTGACCTCTGAGTGGCTAGCCAGTCATCTAAATAAAATAAGATGTTCACTCCTAACAGATGAAGGTACTTCGCCAATGGAGTCAGTATGCAAGTCAAGACCTGTGGCGCTGTCAACAGGCCGAAGCATAATGCCTGGAATTGCAGAACCTTTCTTTGAAAAACAAAGAGGAGAAACCTTCTGGAATCCAGATGTATAGGGACGAGGAAATATGCATCCTTCATGTCCAGGGTCACCATCCAGTCCTCTAAATGTATGGGGGACACGTGGAATTTCATATTGAGAACGAAATGATTCAAAGCGCTCGCATCTAAAACTGGTCTCCAGTCCCCGATGTTTTGGGGACCACGACGATTGTGTTGTAAAATCCCTCCAAGTTTTGATCCTCTACTATTTCTACTGCTCTCTTGCAAAGCAGTGACTCCACCTCTTGAGAGAGAGCCATAAACTTTTCTGATTTCGCTGAGTAGGCTGGTAATGTGATCGGCGAACTGGCCAAAGGTGGGCCAAAAGATCGTTGGTTGATTTCTTCTATAGTGACAATAAAATCTGATGCACTAATTCTTGCAGGAAGTGGTGTTTCTTGTCCAGTGGGGCAAAAAACAAAGCTGACTTTTGTGTTGTGGTTACGCCTTTAGTAGTGAAGGAACACCACAAATCCCTCTTCTTCAGAAAACAAAATGAGATGAGAGATGCTAACTCTGCCTATCCTTCTCTAATGGCCTTGTTTGCACATGAAAGTACCAATAACAAGTCTGCTGTAATGTCTTCTGCAATCGCTAATGCCCCGATTGTCCAATCTAAGAAGCTATATACTTCTAATGCTTTGAAAATACTCTTAGTAAGATGATCCATTTCTGAGGACGAGATCATAACTTTGGCTGATGAAAAGGCCGAACGCCTGGCAGAGTCAATGAGGCCTGAGAAGTCCCCCTGGGAGGAGGCAGATTCTCCCACGGAAGGAGATTCTCTGGTGTCGTAAAAACAGTGACTCTTCTTTATCAGTTTGGCAGGTGGGGTGGCAAAAGAAGCTTAACTCATCTCTCTCTTTGGCGCTAACCAAGAGTCCACGTCTCTCAAAGAGAGTACCAGCTTGGGTTGGGCCAAACTGTCTGAAGCGGGTTTCCTCATGAGGAAAGTCGAAGTCGGTGGTACTGGAGTTGCAGGCGAGAAAAAATCTGAACAGTTGTTGAGAAAATACCTAAACAACGCCAAGTAGGAACACTAAGGACTTATATCCTGTTCCTCCTCTTCCTCATCCGAAGAGATAGGCGATAAACCCACTTCTTCCATTTGAGGTGTTGGAGCTTTCTGCAACAAAGATATGATGTCATCCAATTGTTGTTTAAGAGAGGCGAGTAAAGGATTGGAAGTCGAACAATACGAATGGGAGCAAGGCAAAACCGCTCTTGACTCAGCTGTCAGGGAAGTCAAGCGCATCGCACCTGATGTCGATCGTTCGGCCGAATGAGAGTGACACATCTTATCAGGAGAATCACATCCAGGAGTCCGAGGTACTTCCAAGATAAATCTGGATCTTAAGACTGATGAAACTTGCTCCAAAATATCTGTCTTACCCTTAGCAGAAACATACTGCTGATCCATACAGGGTAAGGACTCTGGGCTGTCCCAAGCAGATTGAAACCGACGAGCCGATGGTGCAGGTGGCAACACCATGTAGCTGCACAAATGTTGTGGACTGAATACGTCCTCTTTCCTCCTCTTAGAAGGAGGAGGAGACTTTTCTACATCTTCAGACTGTCTCTCGAGGGGGTGCGACACGTCTTGAAAACGCTCATGACAACTCTTGTTGGGAGTCGAGCTACCCGACTTCGAAGACAGATCATGGACACCAAATGAAACACCTTTCCAGTGGCGCTCTGTCGAAACCTGGGGATCGCCAGCAGGTTTGACTGAGGGGACGACTGCCAGGGGCAAATCCCACCAGCCTCCCTTCGTCCTCCTGTATGTCCTCTACCCGGTGTGGGGGAGCAGGACAGTGACCTTCATCTAGGAGCACCGGTGGGTCGGACAGCCACCTCTTCTACACAATCACTATGCACTTCACTAGCACTTTGATTACTTGCACCAAGTTCCATCATTGCACTCACTAAAAATTCAAACTTCTTATCAAATTTTGACTTGAGGATAGCAAAGGTGTTGGGATCGGGAGCAAGCGAACCTGGAATAGAAGTTAATGACACAAAAGCAGGAGAAATGACTGGAAAATCAACAGGAATTACAGGCGAAACACTCATGTTATCTTCTACCAATTCAGCAGCTTGAACATTATATAAACTAGATCTACTTTCTGCCCAAGCAGCTGCTTTCCTCTTTCTGTCCTTGTCCACTTGTCCTCATGGGACCTAAATAATTTTAATTTCTTGTCATCCCAATCACAACATTCAGCACAAGTATTCTCTTTCTTGCACTCTTGACCTCTACATTTACTACAACTGGTATGTGAATCATGGCAAGATTTAGCTAATCTGGTCTGTAAAAAACCTAACACTAGTTGTGCTAGAATCTGACATACTGGTGTGGCAGGATTTTGATTGATTGATTTATTAAAGGTTATCTGGCATCACAACTGCTAATGGTTATTGACGCCACTACAATGGAATATATAATGCATATTTAAGAAAGGAAAATCCCCATGATAAAAAAAAAATAAATAAATAAATAAAAATTAATAATCGTAAAACCTATAAACTTACAAAATTAATAGTAAAAATTAAATCTTGGTAAGGGAAAAACCAACTCCAGTTCCCCTGTAACATGGAGGAAAGTACCTCTCTCTCTCATCTGAAAGACTGGGGCATTCAACTTTCAGGTGTCTGACTGTCAATGGTACCAAGCAGTCATCACAATAAGGCTGATGATCCCCACTCATCAGAAAGCCATGTGTCATTTTTGTATGGCCTATTCTAAGCCGACAGAGTATTACTTCTCTTTGCCTACTCATTGGTGAATACTTCCAAGGAAAGATGGTAGTAGCTATTTCTTTCATTTTTTGGTTTTCTAGCTCCCATGCAAATTTCCAGGAATCAAGGAACGCTGATTTAATGACTGGATACATATCATTTGTAGGGAGTGCACACCTAGCTATGTTACTTTGGTTGACAGCTGTTTTGGCAAGTGAGTCTGCTACTTCGTTTCCTGCCACACCAACGTGCAGGGGACCAACAGAAAGATACTTTCCTACCACTAATCTTAAGCAACTGAAGCCACTCTAAAATTTCAATAACAATAGGATGGAGTGAATTAAAATGACCAATAGCTTGCAAGACACTCAGTGAATCGCAACATAAAACAAATTGTTCTCCAGAATGACAAGCAATCTCTTTATTTAAGGCCAATTAGGATTGCATAACACTCTGCCGTAAAAATGGATGCCTGATCTGGTAGCCTTCCACTCTTATTAAACTTGGGAAATACAACTCCATAGCCAATGCCTGCGTCAGACTTGGATCCATCTGTAAAAACTATGACTGAACCATCATGGTCCGCCAAATGTTCTAAAAAGGAGATGCGCAGCATCTCGGCACTCATTTCTTCTTTGCTACCATGAGAGACATTCAATGCACATCAGACAGCATGCACTCCTCACCTCTTTAGAAAGAAAAGTAAGAATGAGGTTCAACACTGCACAGGAAATGAACCTTGTAAACAAGCTTTCACACACTGGGCACTTACAATGATGATTTTTATGAACAGAAGAATCATTACACATCGCCATACTCAAAACAGTCATAAGTATGATCAACAACAAGCAAGCTGAGGTCATCACCCACTAAACCAGGAAATACTTTGATAGACTTCAACGACAGCCATGGTGAAGAGGAGAATATGAAAACTATACAGTACAACAACCAAAGAAAAAGTGACATTGCTAGTTGATAAGTGAGTAGTGCCCCATCCTACACTCATCATACTCTAGTTTCATACCTTGTTACTAAACTTCAATGGCTGGACCAGTTTTTGTCAAAGGTACCATGGTTTGTATTCTCATAGGAATTACTATAAAGCCGCATTTGACTTGTGCTGTCAAACTGTAGAAGTAAACACTGTCAATTATGCTGTGCTTAAAATAACATTTTACTACTTTGTTGATGGTACTTAAATGAAATGTGATTTTCCCTTAAAAATCTGAAAAATTAACTTACCCCTGTCATATATTCATTTATGCTCGAAAAACTAACACCACCATCCTCTTTCAAATACTTGACAAGCCGCACATAATCACAATAATCAGGAATATAAACTAATATTCCTATACGACGATTTGCCTGATATTGTGGTAGTACTTCCTTCACAAAATAATTGAATCGGCTATCTGGATCTCTCATTCCTGCAACTCGAATCATCACCAGTTCTGCTGGAACAACAACTTCTTGGACAGATCCATCCTGTACATGATTTAGGACCTATGAGGAAAAATAAAAAGGAAAACCTTTAGAAAGCAAACATATGCAGCAGAATTCACACTATGTAAAACGGGAAGAACAGTATAACAATTGTAAGAAGTGCCTTACCTTAAACATTTAAAATCATTATAAAGAAAGAGCTACTAAATCATTGTTCCAAAAAATATTTTATTCTAAATGACTTTTCTACCATTTACATAACAGTAAAACTACATTATTCTGAAAGTCAATATGAAAAGAATATGAACTGAATCAATTTTATAAGGAGAACATGTGAAAAATTTTATTCTGGAACCTCAGTAAACAGAGACAAATATACAAAATAAACTACCACAAAATAAAACTTTAAAAACTCTTACAACAAGGAAATAAGTTTCACTTAATGAATCTGGAGAAGCATATGTATGTTTTAGTTTATGTGACCTTATATGACAGCTGTATTACCCAAATCCAAATAAATGTTGAAAAAACTGCACACTAACACAGAAGATGCAAAAGAGCACATTCAAAAACAAAATAAGAGCAAAACACTAGCCATGTGTTTTGCACTTATATGCCATATTGTTAATGTCCTGATATATATTCACATCAATTTTGCATAATAGAAGAGGTTCACCAGCATTAACACACTCTCAGAAGAAGATCCACAGACTCCTGTTGTTATCCAGAGTCCTGCATTAAGAATAGTATTCATATATAGCATAGATTTAGCAAAATTAATGCTCTGTATAGTCTCAGTAGCTGTTTGTGGGCAGCAGCCCAGGCAGTAAGAGACATAACTCTTGTTAGGTTCATGGACTTCTAATCAACCAAATGAGAGTGCCATATGAGCTTGCTATCAAATACCAATTCCAGGAATCCTTTATCAAAAGGACATTTCTATAATTAAATTAGATTTTATATACACTTACATAGCTACAGTTTCTACTTTTTCAAAAGCAGCTTTAATTTTACAATTTGCAGTAATGCTCTATTGTTTTTAGTACAGGTAAGTGCCCTGCCCATATCCAGGGAAGAATAGGTACAAAGTAGATAATGAACTTAGTTCGTTTAAGCTGTGTCCATTATGTGGGAGGAGGGAGGGCTCCGATTATGTAATTAATTGGTGAGTATATATAAAATATAATTTTCATATAAGTAACTTACCAAGTACGTAATTACATAGCTGAATCCCACATTCATAGGGGATGGGACTCATGGACATGCACTAGTATTCCAAAGCATTTATAAATGAAAGTGAATTGAAGCAGACAAAAGCTAGCATTTTGGGAATGCTAGTTGTAACCTTACCTGGTAAGAGAGCTAGAGCAGGAAGATACTGGCTCTGGTCGTTGCTCATCTCGACCTGTAGGGACATAACTGTAGTGTCAGGAGTTGTTCCTACTTCATTGGGAACTTTGTGGTCAAGGAGCACTCCAAAGACTGCCAAAGTAAAAACCATTGCCCTTGCCCTGGGCTTGACATGGCTGTAACTAACCAAAAACTGTTACCCAAACAACAAGTAAAAAAGCAATACAGGCGGCCCTCGGTTAGTGGCAGGGGCTCCATTCCTGGCCATCGACGCTAAGCGATTTTCGAACGCTAAGCAATTTTTTATGCTAAGTGATTTTAAAGCCTACGGCCACCGCACACCTTTCGAAATACTAGACCAGTTAACAGTGCCCTAGACCAGTCAAATGGCACTGTAATCCCGCAATGGTGCAATAAGTAAAATTATATTTATGCAGTATAGTACTATAGAATTTACTGCACAGTAGTATTGTACAGTGCATTATAGTACAGGCGGCCCGCGGTTAACGGCGCTATCACTCAACGGCGAATCGGTTTTACGGCGGTCGTCAAAAATATTCATTAAAAAGATAAGGCATTTTAAAGGTATCTTTACGGCACAAATTTCAGTTAACAGCGCCACTAGCGCCCTTGTATAACGAGTTCATACATTTGTAGAAATGCCGTTCAGACCATAAAGGTTATGCAAATTATATTAACAAATTTTATGGAGAGTTATTACGTAGGTATTAGGGTAAAATATATGCCTCTGATGGCTGTTCTATGCCGAAAATATCGAGTTACATAGGTGCAAATTTAGCTATGGATGTGTCGATTGATAAATGTTCATGCTTTTGTTTAAAATGTGTATGAAAATGTATTACGTGAAAGGCATTTTTATTTCTGTACAGAAATATGATACAAAGGCAGCTTTTGAAATTGCCCTTCGCGTTATCAAATACGATGTTTTTTCATGTTCTTTCTTGTAAGCCGCCGCCTGCCACTCTTCCGAAAATATAATTTAAAAAAAGTGCAAATTAGCGATCGATGTGTCGATTTTATAAATGTTTATGCTTTCATGTTTAAAATGTGTATGAAAATGTATTACGAATAGGGTATTTTTATTTCTGTGCAGAAATATAAAAAGGCAGCTTTTGAAACCCCTTCAAGTTATCGACTACGATGTTTTTTTCAAGTTCGTTCTTGTATGCCGCCGTCTGCCGCTCTTCCGAAAATATAGAGTTAAAAAGAGTGCAAATTTAGCGATCGATGTGTCGATTTTTCAAATGTTTATGCTTTTGTTTAAAATGTGTATGAAAATATATTACGTAAAGGTATTTTCATTTTTGTACAGAAATAAGATACAAATTAAGGCAGCCTTTGTAACTACGCTCCACGTTGTCAGGGGATGGTTTTTCATGTTCGTTCTTGTCCGCCAGTTCCGAAAAATGCATTGTGTTATTTTATTAATTATGCATCTTTTCCATAAATCCTTTAAAAAGTTATACATTATTTCACTGTATCCAAGAATATTGTATGTATTCTCATATTATTGTATTTTAAAATACTACGGCAAACTTAAGCCCGTATTCCGCGGAGCGGCCAATGTTGTGGTTTGAAATCAGCTGATGAATACGAGTTTGTTTACCATAACGCAATTCTGAGCGAATGCTCTTGCTTCTAGTTAGCATAAACGAATATCTATATACTTGACTTATATGAGACAAAGTTATTTTTCCTTATACAGCGTGTTTTTAGGTGGAAATATTTATTGAATATGTCTCGTTGTGAATGTGAACTACTATTTTTTTTCGTTAACAGATTACGTTGGCGGCATGTTTATTGTGTAAAAAATTACGTGATTCCGTTCGCAATAATCCTTTATATCATCGTAATACAAACTTTACGTTATTTATCTTATATCGGCGTGAAACCAACAGTAACATGTGTTCTTTCAAGCAAAGTAGTTTTGATTAAAATTATTTTATCCCAATTTCATCTACAGTTGTGTGTGATGGCAGACGTTTACTGCAGTTTTGTCCTTGTTGCCGATGTACGATAATAGTCATTAGCAGCTTGAACAGTTTTCTCAGCTTCAGTTATAACTAGGTTTAAATTTAACGGTATATTTCCCGATTGATCTTTAATCTATATTGATCTCTGATCTATAGCAAATAAAGTTATTACATTAAGATATCTCAGTTCTATTCTATACATAACACCATTTATAACAAATACGGTAATGTTGCACTGTAGTACGATGATCGAAATACAAGCCAAACAGATGTTATCCAGTTCGGTTGTACTTAAAAAAAAAAAAAAAAAAAAAAAAGTCGTTTTTTGTTCTGTTGTTCATGGCAGTACACGTTCACGCAACGAGTATAACGTTAAAACCATACTTTCATCATTCTCTTTTGCTGTTATTGAACTTATGTAACTAGAAGATGGATAAAGTTAGGCTATTGTAATTTGATCTCTCATAAAATCGAACTATCGTAAGACTAATGATTGTAACCTGAACACTACAGCTACCTGTACACAGTATAAACTTTATTATATCTTTACATACTCTAGACACCCACATGTACTGCACAGTAAATTCTATAGTACTATACTGCATAAATATAATTTTACTTATTGCGCCGTTGTGGGATTACGGCACCTTTGACTGGTCTAGAGTTTCGAAAGAAGGTGTGCGGCGGCCGTAGGCTTTTAAATCGCTCAGCGTCGAAAATCACTTGGCGTCGGTGGCCAGGAATGGAACCCCTGCCGCTAACCGAGGCTCGCCTGTACTATAAAAGGAATTTTGACAAAGGAAAAATCTATTTCTGGGTGAAGGCCTGTGTTGCCCAGTGAAAGTACCTTATAACACTCATTTCAAGGTATAAATAATTGCTAAATATACCAGAGAAAAAAAGCTATATGGAAATGCCAGAGTTACTACCTCTGGATCGATCACCTTCATAGGTGTCGGTATAAAAACGGGGCGAGTGGATGCCACTACCACAGCCTCCAGCCAAATAGTCTCTCCTCTCTCAAAATCCCTTACTAGAGAGGAGCCGTTCCGACGATCCCCCTCCGCTCGTCCCTGCTTCTGCCAAGAACTACATTCCTGAATACGCACCCAAGCTTGGGCCAGCTAAAAGGTGGTGAAAGGAAAAGAGAGGGATGGGTTCACTGGGCGACACAGGCCTTCACCCAGAAATATATTTTTCCTTTGTCAAAATCCCTTTTCTGTGATTGGCCTGTGTCGCCTAGTGAAAGAGTAACAGAGAATCAGCCATACAAGCTTGGGAGATCTAGAATATGACTAAAACATTTATAATTATAAAAAGGAAAAATAAAACTTTTCCTCATCATCAAATTTTAATGATCTACGATTAACAAAAACCAAAACAGGAGTACTGGTGTAACAAACATATAATGGCCAAGTTCATACCAATACCAAGAAATTCAACATAGTAGTTAATGAATATACAGTTATATGAATAATGGACTAAGTACAAGTACAGGAGTGGGCCGATAAGCAATCCAGTCCAATAAAAGAGGCAGGGAAGGGAGGGAACACAAGCGAGGCAGGTAGGTGAGAGGGAGTACCAAAAAGTAATACTAGTGAAAAGAATGCTAATTAATAATATCCAACTTCACAAACTACATGATTAGGCTGTATCAGGTAAGAAACAGGTAAGAAAACTTTTCCTGCAGCCACTGCAGAAAATTTAAGGGCCTCTAAAGACTTTAGATAGTGGCGTTTAAATACTGTCGGGGATTTCCAACCCGTATACTTTTTGAGATCATCAAAGTTCATATGATGAAAATAGTTAACTGAGGTAGCTACTGCTCGGATATCATGTACCTGAGGAACTGAGTCCGGATTAGCTTGTTTAATAAAACAAAGAATTTGTTGTCTGATGCCTTTTAAGGAAATGGTTCCACCTTTCTCTCTAATAAAAAGAGGACCTGAAGACTTATTAGAAGTCCTGTCAAGATAAGACTTTAATGTAATAACTGGACATAATGATGGGTCTTGTGGAAGAGGGACAATCTTCCATGGAGACCATCTGTTCTGAGGGTCTTCATTCTTTGCCAAGAATTTCAGGTCCAGAGAAAGTAGAACTTCTCCTGACGGGAAGAAATCAATATGATTTGGTTCTCTAGAGAGAGCCGACTGTTCTGATATTTTAGCACCTGAGGCCAGGCTCAGTAAAAATAGTTTTCCTTAGAAGAGTTATATAAGAGCACGATTCATTATCAGTATCTGAGGCTAACTTTAGTACTTCATTTAAAAACCAGGAGACCGTATGAGGTCGATTTACTGGTCTCAGCTGAGCACATGCTCTAGGTATAGATGAGAAGTATGAAACTGTTAAATCAATGTTAAAGCCAAACTGAAAAATCTTTTTCAGGGCAGACTTAGTCGTAGTAATGGTACTAGCGGCTAGACCTTTTTCGAACAGTTCTAAAAAATGAAATTGCCAGATTCGTAGCCATTGTCTGAGCATCTGATTCTTTTAGAAAGATGGCTAATTTCCTCACTGCTGAATCATATTGCCAGAGTGTCGATTCTCTTTTGTCTGATTCCACAACAATGTGTTAAGTGGGTCAATATTAGCATCTTTCTGTGCTGCAAACTTCATGAAATCCATAAAGTTAGGGCATTCAGAACTCTTAAGGAAGCTGACACAGTCTGAGTTTGTACCACCTGAGTCAGCTTTGGGTTGGGAATCCTTCTGGGCCGGAGTTTCAACTCTAGTAGAAGAGGAAACCAATTGCTCTTCAGCCAGTTGGGTGCTACCAACGCTATCTGCCCTTTGAAAGATCTGAGTTTGTGTAGAACTTTCATAAAAAAGTTTATAGGTGGAAACAGATAAATCTTCTGCCAATTGTTCCAGTCTATGGACATCGCATCTGTGGCGTGAGCTAGAGGATCCAAATTGGGAGCCACATAACATGGAAGTTTGTGGTTGGATTCCATGGCGAAGAAGTCCACTTGAATCCAATTGAATGATTTTGCGTACAGAGACCATTCCGATTCCAGCGGAGTTGTCCTGGATAGAGAATCCGCAATGACATTTCGTACACTTGCCAGGTAAGTAGCTGACAGGTGCCAATGATGTTTCATTGCCAGTGAGAAGATCGCTATCATCACGTGATTTATGTGACTTGACTTGGAGCCTCCTCTGTTTAGGCAGTGAACTATCACTGCACTGTCCAAGAATAGTCTGATATGAATACTCCTGGCCGGAGCTAGTCTTTTTAGGGTCAGGAAAACGGCCATTGCTTCCAGGATGTTGATATGAAGCTGGCGGAATACCGTCGACCATGTTCCTTGAACCTTCTTGTGTTGAGAATAGCCCCCCCCATCCGCTCAAAGAAGCATCCGTGTGGACTACTAGAGACGGTGGGGGAAACTGGAGCGGAACTGACTTGGAAAGACTCTTGATTGTTGTCCATGGACGTAGTTTTTTCTTCAGCATCAGCGGAATCAAGGAGATCTTGTCTCTGAGTCTGCTGTTGGCTCTTTTCTGCCATACCTGGTTGATATCCTTCAGTCTTGCTTTCAACAAGAGGTCTGTTAGTGAAGCAAACTGAAGTGAACCTAGTACTCTTTCTTAGGTACGGCGAGACGCCTGTCTGTTTTTCAGAAATTGCCTCGTAGCTTTCGCTATCTCTGCACTTGGTTGGCGGAAGAGATAGTTTGTGTGTGTTTAGATCCCACTGGATTCTTGAATTTTGTCTCAAAAAATTCCATGTAAATATTGCTAAGGACAGCAGATATGGGATTACCCATAGCCATGCCAAACTTTTGTACAAAAAATTCCCCATTAAAACAAAATTTACTATCTTTGATACATAACCTTATGAGACTAATGAGGTTTGCTACACTTAAGGGAATGTCATAAGTTTAAGAAATACTTTCCATGAACTAAAAATTCTCACTGCTCCAGTTCCTCCAAGTGACCGAGAGCTTAAAACGACTACAGGGGACTACATACCTACAAAGAGCTCACAGGGTTAACGTGATTAGCTTACTGTTTAAAGCAGATGACATATCATAATTTCAGGTGATTACCGAACTGAATTAGACATACATACAGTGGTACCTCATTTGTCAAACGTTTCTTATGACAAACTTTTCGCTTTTTGAACAAAATTTTCAAAAAATTTTTGTATCAACATCAAACAAATGCTTGTACTTTGAACTGACCAATTGTCTAGTTTATACTTGCATTCGGCGGCCTACTGGGTCTCACAAGTTAAACTGTATTAAAAAAAAATTTTCATTTACAATAGAGTGGGCCCTTGTATTTGCGTTCTCCAGATTTGCGGACTCACACATGCGCGGATTTCTCTTGGGAACATTTCCCCACATTATTTGCAGAAAATGAGTCTAATTGCGGTTATTTTTCTAAGATAAATAACCACAAATTCTTGGTTTTTTTTATCAATTTCATCATACAATACACTTTTTGTGATAAAACTACTTAAAAAACCAGGTATAAAAATTTTAAATGGTTTTTTTTTTTTTAGTTTTATCTAACAAAATAGGAGGTTTTAAGCATTTTTATAGGGGGTCCAACTATTCGCGGGTTCTACCTATTCGATGTATAAAATCGTATGTAACTGTGGTGACGTCATGCCCAGCTGCCTTGAGACTGAATGAGGGAGCGTTGATATTTTGAGGAGAGAAGAGGAGAGAGTTAAATATTACTGTATGTATGTAAAAGCAATAACAATTCACATAAAAAAGGGAATTTCCCAATAAATTTAACGTAATGATAAAATATGAAAATCAAATGCAATACAGAAAAGAGAGAGAGAAAAAAAAAAGTCTTAATTGAGCCAGTGTTTGGTGCGCTGAGTGAGACGGTCTCATTAAACAAAATCAACAAAATATTAAATGAAAGAACAAAGCGTTTCACAATAACATATACCATAAACGATTAACAAAATCATTTGTCATTGCGGTGATACACAGCTAACTTGAGGTAGAGGGAGAGGGCATTTATATTTTTGAGGAATAATGAATGAATGATTTTAAGTTATCATGCATTGTGGTATTGTTGAGAGAAGAGATGGTAAAATCTTTACTAGTATAATATGTACTTAAAAGCAGTACCAATTTACATAAAAAATAAAATATTATTTCAAAATAAATTTAACATAATGATAAAACATAAAAAAAATCAAATGCAATACAGTAAAAATAAAAAATAAAAAAAAGCTTGCTCGAATCAGTGTTCGGTGCGCCCAGTGAACCGATAGAGAGAGAGGGAGCGAGACAGGGAAGAATGGCTCTGCTTCCCACTGACTTATCAACTGGGCTGGGATGATTATTCAGTCATTTCTTTCACTTACACTTGATCTGCCCAGATCACTTTTATTTTTGTTTCGGTAAAATACCTATCTAGTGACAATTGCTTTTTATGATTCTTTACTACTGTAAAAGTAACTAAGTTCTGTAATAAACAAACTGGTGTCGCTTTCAGCTTCTGCATGTCTCAATTACATATTTCTTTAAATGGCTTCCTTGTGAAAAGTTATTTTATCTCTCTTTCCTTTTCTTGTATTCTTCACTTATTACATATTTGTTGCAAAATCCTCATGTTTGTTTTAAAAGTCTGCCATTTGCCAACAGTAAGTTGATGTATTGTGGCAAAATTAATCTCTTTCATGCACTTAAGATCCATGTGTAAACACACTGATTACTCTCTCTCTCTCTCTACGACACGCAATCGGACACACACACACTAACGAGTCCTTTGATTATCCTTGTACCTAATATGTGAATAAAATTGATTTTGTTATCAACCTTTGCATACTGCAACCAATTCCATTTCCTCAAAGGGTTCCCGTCTCTCCTCCCTCCATCCCCCAGCCGGCCGGGTGCCATTTTCACCACACAGCTCGTAAATCATACACAGAAAAAATTAAATTTCAAAAATTTTACTTCATATATCATACTGTTTTATTACTTTACACTTGTAATTTAACTTTTGAACACATTAATAATAGAGAAAAATGTGAAAAGGGGACTTTTTGGGTTGGGTTGGCTGGAACGAATTATCCTGATTCCCTTTACGTATTTCTTTTGGGGATATTTGTTTCCTATTTCGAACAAATCATACTTCGAACAGCCTTCTAGAACGGATTAAGTTCGAAGTGTAAGGTACTATTGTACATTGTATACCCGCTACATCACATCGCTAGTTGTCGTAAATTCTTCAGGACCCGACATTTAATGAGAGCCTCTCGAGTTTATTTAGGTGTTCATGTTTACTTGAAGGAAATTTCTCAATGTAAGTTGGTATATTGTTAATATACTGGTTAACTATGTTATGTTTATCCTTAGTGCCTATAGTTTACGCGTATTTTGGTGTGTCTTCTTAAATATTTAGTTCAGACTCCCTTCGACGTGAACGAGCACCGCAGCTCTCGTGTTGCAAGAATACTGGATGAAAAAAGCTCAACTAACACTTGTGCTCTGTCTTGAATCACTTTATCTGTACATGAAAGCATCCCAAGCCAGTCAGCTGCAAACTTGTCTTGCAGTGATGAACAGTCTATTTTCTCTGTAAGTGCTCCCACGGACCAATCTAAGAAACTAAATATTTCCAACAAGCTGAAAATATCCTTTACAAAATGAGAGCTACGAGCTGGGTCAATTAGCACTGAAAAATCTCCTTGGGAGGAGGCAGACACTCCCAAGGAAGGCACCTATCCAGTTGTATAATAACTATACCTACTCTTAGACAAGACAGTGGTGAACAAAAAACTTCCTTTCTTGGCTAATCAGGAATTGATATTGACAATGTTTTCTTGACAGACATCAAGCAAACCATTTTTGGAAGTTTTGAGGGTTGATGTAATATAAAAGCCAAACCAGGAGAAGATGGTGTTGCTAGCCAAAAGAACGAAGGGTAGCAAAAGAGAAAATAATTCATGTGAGCAGCATAAGCAGACGAGGGTTGTTCTGGTTCAACTTCTTCTTCAACTGAAGAAACAGGAGAAAGAGCCGTGCTTGTCTGAATATATTCTGAGCAAGAGCAGGTTTCTTTAAAAGTTCCATAGTCTAAGTGCTGGAGAATGAAAGACAGAGCCCATGCTGGCAAGAGGGGTGTGTGTGGCGAGTCCTGACAAGGTAGCGCGGCGGAGTCTGCAGTTGCAGGTAATTTGCTTGCAGCATGGGCTACCCACTGCACTGCTGTCAGCCTGTATTCTCCTCACCTGAAGAAGCACCCGTAACTACGTTATCATCCAAACGCTTATTATTCAATGTGGATCAGAAATCACTGGCTTAACTGATCCCTTGTGACACTTGCGAGTGATTGGAAGCTTTGATCTCGAGGGGCAATCTGATCCCATTGGACACATGGGATCTCTCCTTGGGCATTCGTCATCATCCCAGAAGCTACATGAGGTTTCTTGATCCATTTGGCACTTAAGAGAGGTCTCAGTAACATTTTGAACTGTCGAATGCCTCTCCAAAGTCCTAGATGCATCTTGGAAGTGCTAACTGCATCCACAATATGCTTCCAAGTCAGAACCACTGGAAGAAAGGCAGTGCAAAATTCCTTGAACACCCTTCCAGCAGTTATCCTGAGGAATCTAGGATGTAGCAACATGTTCTATTGAAAGAACTACTCGTGGGCAAACACCACCGACCGACCCGCTTTGAACTTACAGTTTGCTTTCTGCCAGGTGATAGGGAGTCTAGCAGGGACCTCTGTCTAGGAGCATCAGCGGGACGAGTAGCCTCCCCTTCAACTAAAACATCACAAGCACCAGAATCACTAACACTAGTTTTATCCAACAGGGACACCACAGAAACACTCACTTGGTAGGACTAAGAGTACAGTGGTCCCCCTGTATTCGTGGGGGATGCGTACCAGACACCCGCCCCCCCATGAATATTTAGAATCTGCAAATGTTTGGAACCCCTACAAAAATGCTAAAAACAGCCTATTTTGTTAGTTAAAACTCAAGAAAAACCACTAAAAATGTTCATACTTGGTTTTTTAATAATTTTATCACAAAAAGTGCATTTTATGATGAAATTGATCAAAAAAATACCTGAATGCGTAAATTTTCCGCGAATAATGCGGGGAAACGTTCCCGAGAGAAATCCGCGAATGTGTGAGTCCGCGAATCCGGAGAACGCGAATACGGGGGGTCCACTGTATTATGATAATACAATTATCCCCATCCTAATCACATTATGGGCAAACCGGACAGAATGCCAAAAGTTCTATTCCTAGAACCAAGCGCACCCTGGAATCCGTGGTCCAGCTCCACAGAATAGTTCCACCTGAAAAACCAGGTCCGAACATTGTTGGGTACATGACGGATCTACCACAGTTCTCACTAGTATTTAGCTTCGGATTTAACTTCACTTCAAGCTATGAAATCTTTTCTTATTTATTAGATTTGGAAAATTTTGACAAAGTGGAAAAATCCACAAATATTAACCCAAAAATATATAATATTATAGGGGACTCTTAGGTTCGAACTAAGAAGAAATTCCTGAGGTTCAGGAGCCCCCTCACCACGTCAAGGTGGCCCCAAAATGAGGAGGCCAGCGAGTGAAACTGAGAGCTATGTAGTTACTTGGTAAGCTTTATATACAAAAGTGTTTGGAACATTTAAAAACCATTAGGGCAAGCTAATTATAGTGATAGGTTGGTGGTGAAACAAAAGACAAAGAAAGGGAATGGAAACTATATATATTTTAGCAACTGGATAATAAAAATGCAACTTGAAATACCTGCACCCTTCCAGTAAAGTTTTTGCACTTGTTGATTAAGGCTCTACCATGGTCAATGTTTGTTGCAGAAAAGAGCATTGTCTGCCTATATACAGAAGAATGACCTTCAAGTGTCCACATTCGAATTCTTGTGAGGTCCGTGTCAAGTTTATGTATATCATGAGGAGGTTTGTTCAAAACTTCCATTAACACTAGCAAGTGCTCCCAATTTTGCATCATCAACACATCAGCCTGAAAAAAACTGTAATCATCAATTCAAATTTTATTCATACTGTCTAACTTTCACTTTTTCCATCATTTTGGGAATAAGTAACCATACAATATAATAATTTCTTTTACTGATATAAATTGTTACTAATAAAAAAAAGTTTCACTTCAACACTATTAATCATGCTTAGGGTATGTCTTATTCATGCCCCACAAATGTACCTGAAAGATAATACTTACCAGTTGCCAGGGCTACCTTCTGAACTTGCAATTTCATAAGGTGTGACTATTATTAAGCACTGTCACTGGCTTGTTATCACCCTGATAATCCAAGCCTTTTTGCAAAGATGCTTCCTTCCAGTCAGTGATTACTGTTTTGCTTATGACACTAATTCACCATCTGTTTTGATTGTGGTGAAAGTTTAATGGTTAAGTCTTCCCCTCTAACATGCTACAAAGTTGCCTCCCAAATAATGCTTGAAAGTGGGTTCTTGCATGTCTAACTTCTTTCTTATCCCTTATTTTATACTGTAGCTAAGCATCAAAGAGCTAACGTTTTAGTTCTCCAAATTGTAATTTTTGTGGTATTTTCATATTATTTTTGGTTTTAGGCCTTATACCTACCTTATTTTACCAACTCATTGTGTGTTTTCGCAGTTTTCCTTCAACGCATTAACAATATCATTCAATATATCTGATGAAAACAAGTTGTAATTTCTTGTTTCAATTTATTCAGAGTATTATTGCAGATTCAATTACATATTAATCCCTTTTCCAGCATAGTGATTGGTTACAATAAATTTGAATGTTTTTGTGTAATAATGGCCTTTCAAGACCTTAATAGCTGTGCTTTGCTACCATTGTAATATTGCATGCTTAACTGGCATCTTTAAATAATTTTTCATGTGCTATTAAGAGTATTAATGCAAAGAGATTCAATTATGTACTAATACCTTTTCCAGCATAATGATTTGTTACAATAAATATGAACATTTTTGTGTACTAGTGGCATTTCCATAGCTGTGCTTTGCTACTGTTGTAATAGTGTATGGTTAATTGGTGACTTTTTTTATCAGTAGCAATTATGCCTTATATCTTGCCCTTGTTGGATTTCCCGTGGTGAAGGAGAATCGAGTCTTCAGACTTCAGAATGGTTGTTCTCCATCACAGAATGGAAGTCATCTTGTATAAGAACCAGAAGGATAGCAAAGGGAGTGGTCCTCTTTAGAGAAATGCTGGTCCTTATGTGTGGAAGAGCAGTCATAGATCAAACCTCTCTCCATGATCACTGTCTCCATGATCCTGGTCACTCTCAGGTACATACAATGGTCATGGATATATTGAAAGAAATAGCTGAATGAGTACAAGGAGTTGTAACTGCCATGATCTTGGTGTCTGGAGAAATCATGGCATGATTTCTTTCCGTCTGAGAAAGCGATTTTTGAGTAGGAGGACCTGTGAGGAGTAAATCATTTTTCAAAAGTGGATTGTCCTCATGCAGTGGAACAGGCACATTCATGTCAATGGCGTGAGGATTGTTCACAGACAAATTCTAGTTCGTTAAAGGTGCAGTAGGAACAGAGATGTCCCATCAGCAGCCACCTCCTAGAAGACAAGAAGATAATCACCATTGATGGAGACAGGTTTGGCTCAAGTAAAAAACTAACCAGCTCTTTACTCTTTGAACTCATGCAATTTGCCAGACATAAACCACCTTAAAGATATTCTGGATTCCTGCTACGATGATAAGATTTGACTATTGAGAACATAGAAGTAGCAGACCAGAATTTGACTTTACAAGAAAACTCTTGTTTTTCGGAAGTACTGCACTGAGTTTATGAGATTTCCCAACTAAAGAGATTTAATAAACCAAGTAGTAATCCCCACCTTCTACCCTAAGGAGCAATAGTAACAAGGTGGATACTGGTAATATCTTTGACCTGCCAACAACTGTTGATGCTTCAGACATCATCAAAGATATGAAAATTTGGGTGGAAGTCCATGTGACCAGTAAAGGGTACAGCTAATATACAATTGGCCATTACTTGGAACTTCCAAGTCACCAGCTTCTGGCTCTTCAAGATCCAAGACTGCTCATCACAGGCTCAACCAAAAATCATGCTTCTACTTTGTTCACTCAGTTCCATCATGTTCTTTAGGACCAAATTAAACATGACCCAAGTAGGTTCTCCAAGAACTAATCTAACTTGCAATTGGAATTAGGATCAATTAGTTTCTTGCTTTCAGAACAGGCCAAGATGTTATAAGGTGCCCAGGAATGAAGGATGGTCATCCACTTGGCTGTGTCTCTAGCTAGCATATTCATGCAGTGGTAAATCTTGTAAAATGACTAATTTTTATTTGATTTGTATTTTTCATGGCTAACAAACCTGAGGTCTTAACAATAGCATAACTTTCCAACCACCAGCTGGTAACTGGTTAAAACAATCAAAGATTGCAAAGCAAGGATAGCTGGTCAGGGACCATCCAACGTCCCTCGTGACGCTTCAGTCTTTTCCCTAACCCAAGAGTATTAATAATAAAAGAGGGGCGGCTAGAGGTGGGCCGTAAAACGTTAAGAACTCAGGTTTGTTAGCTATAAAAAATACAAATTGATTAAAAATTTGTCATTTGTTCATATGCGAAACAAACCTTCGGTCTTACGACAGGATAGACTTATACTGTACTTGGTGGGAGGTACAAGTATCCTAAACCAGCTGGGAGTTACCCACCTGACCACCATCTCTAGAAGAATTCTAAAGAAGGTGGTTCAATGCCCATGAGAAAATATATAAACCGATATCTAACAACTCAGCCATCTGGGTTGAAATTAAATGACATATGAACAGATTCATTGCATCCAGGGAACCAAAGAAAATTCTGACTGTTCATATAGCAAGCCATATTAGCCACAGGGGTTTGTTACCATTCCTCACTCCCCCTTGCTAGAGAGGGAAGACTATTTGCTACTGAATAGGTTTGATTATTTCAAAAACATAGAGCAAAACAGCTAACTAACAATAGGGCTACCTTACTCACCTGTATCAGACCAGTCCAGCATATGTCATGTCTATTCCTCAACCTGCCTGTAGGAGGAAGAAGGAACAAAGAGAAAGAAAGAGATCAGCCAACTCAGTCACTCTCTCTTCCATACAATCATCACAGGTAAGATACAAAACTGCCCCGTGAAGGGCACTGGGTGAACAACTTGTTGGGCAGCCACCACAGGACTCAAGGAAAATGTGTCGAATGACCTGTGGGCAACATCCCTTAGGTAAAATGAAGTGAACGTGGATTGATGCAACCAGGTACCAGCGTTCCAAATTCTATGAACCGCACAGACTCAGTGACAGAACCATTAAGAGATGAGTAAGCTCTGCTTGATCGCCTCGCATATCCAGAATGAAATAGTGTTCTTGGAAACTTCTTTTCTGGACCAACCAGTGCTTACAAAAATTCCAAGACACCTAGGTCTTAGATGGCGAGTCCTTTTAAGATAGTATCGTAGGGCTCTGACAGGACATAGCAAGAGCTCTGGCGGGTCATTGTCTACAAAGTCATTCAAAGACAGAATAAAAAAAAAAAAAAAAAAAAAAAAAAAAAAAAAAAAAAAAAAAAAGACAAATCTGTCGTCATGCACCGAGGGATTCTGGGTCTTAGCCACGAACTCAGGGACAAACTCGAAGGTCACCGACCCTCAACCCCTGGTATGTTTCACATCATAACTCAATTCATGAAGCTCCCGACCTCTTTTCAAAGAAGCCAAGTCCAACAGGAAAACTGTCTTCAGCATCAGATCTCTGTCTGAATGGGGCTTGAGTGAGACTTCTCAGGACAAGCGAAACACCCCATGTGGGAGGCTTGAGTTCCCTTGGAGAACAGGTCTGCTCAAAACCCCTGAACAACAAGGAGATCTCCCAGGATGATGAGATGTCCATGCCTTTCAGAAATAACACTAAACTTAACGCTGCTCTGTAGCCCCTGATAGCAGAAACAGAAAGGCCTTTCTCATCCCCGAGGAAGATAAAAAAAAATCTGCTATAAGCTGAACAGCGCTTTTGAGTGAAGAGAAACTCTAACGACACCAATCACAGTAGACTGCTCATTTCCCCTGGTAAACTGCTGAAGAGGACTTCCTGAGGTAACTGGACATACGTCCCACTGCCCCATGAGATAAACCTCTTGCTCGGAGGAGATATACTTGAAAGTCTCCATCCGTGAAGGGACAGGGATTCTACCAACTGTTGAAACCTTTTGACATGAGACTAGCAAAGAAGTTGCTGCCACGGAGGACCATCTTTCTTAGAACATCTGACAGAAGAGACAGAAGGTCTGGGAACCACTCTGCTTGAGGCCACAGAGGAGAACTCATTACCCTGTTCAGAACTTGATGGATCAGGCAAAATGGAGGGAAGGCATACACCTCAAGGTTGTTCCAAGGGTGTTGGAAGGCATCCTCTTCCAGAGCAAGGGGATCCAAGACTACTGAATAGTAAACTTCCAGCTTCCTGTTGAAGTGAGTTGAAAAGAGGTCTAGCATAGGGCTCCCCCAAACCTGAAAAAGCCTGTACGTCATGACCTGGTGCAGAGACCACTCTGTGCCCAAGATTTGGTTCCAACGACTCGGCATGCTGGCGACCACATCTCTCTTGCCTGGAATGTATCTGGCAGAGAGCTCCACTGAGTTGTTGATCGCCCACTGGTGTAACTCGGCTGTCAATGAATGGAGGTGAGTAGACACCAGACCACCCGTTTGTTGACAAAGGCGACCACTGTGGTGTTGTCGGACATCAGAATCACCAAATGACCCTTTACTTGAAACTCTCTCAGACCCAGAAAAGTTCCTTTAAGCCCCAAAACATTGATGTGTAGCAGCTTGTGTTCTGCACTCCAAACGCCTAACGCAATGAGGTCTCCCAGATGAGCACACCAACCCGAGATGGAGGCATATGAAAACAGAAGAAAGTCTGGAGGGGGAGAACACCAAGAGATTCTGGTCGTCCAACCACCAACGAAGGTCTTGCTTCACCTCTTCGGACAGAGGGACTCACTGCAGAGGGGAATCTCCCACCGGAGACCAGAAGTCTTTCAGTCTCCAATGCAGAGATCAAAGATGAAGACGACCATGACGGACCAGTTTCTCCAGAGAAGACAAAATCCCCAGAAGGACCTGCCACTGGTGAACTGGCTGTTCTGGTTATGATAGGAATTTGTGTGCCACTAACTGCAACTTCACTAACCTCTGGTCAAATGGAAAAACTCTCGATGCTGCTGTATCTATAACCATACCAAGATAAAGAGCTTTCTGGCTGGAAACCAGATTCGACTTCTCTAGGTTTCCTATTATGCCTAGCTCCCGACAAAACTGAAGAAGACGATCTCTATACTGAAGCAGTTTCTCCTTAGAGCTTGCTAACACCAGCCAGTCATTGAGGTACATTAACAGGCAAACCCCTTGAGCATGAGCCCATGTTGAGACAAGGGCAAAGCTCCTTGTGAACACCCAAGGGGACGTGGTCAACCCGAAGCACAGGACCTTGAACTGGCAGATGTGTTCTCCCAGATTGAAGTGAAGAAACTTTCTGGACGAAGGGTGAATGGGGATCTGGAAGTAAGCATCTTTAAGCCTATTGACAGCAACAGTCATTGTCCCTTATTGCCGCCAACACTGTCCAAGGCATCTCCATCTTGAACCTTGTCTTCCTGAGAAAATGATTCAAGGTGGAAAGAACGATTACCGGTCTCCTGTTGTGGCGGGATCACAGGCTCAAAAAACAAGCAGCCAAAATCCCCCCCCACATAAACTTAACCAATCCGGCTGCCAAATTCAACCTCAGCCACACTTTCCTCTTTACCCTACGGAATACACGCAGGACAATTGACCTACCTACACACAGAACAAAAACACAAACACATGTACTCACCCAACTCTAGATACTCAGGGCTATGCTGTGCTGTCCGCTGGTCGAGGTCACTGAGACACCACCAACAACAAAGACAACAACCAAGAACCACAACCCCACAACTCAACAACAACACAACAACCAAGGACCACAACCCCACAACACAACACCCAAGGACCACAACCCCACAACAACAACAAACAAGGAATACAACCACAACAAAAGACCACCACACAAACAACCACTAACACAAAAAACAACATAAAAAGGCAACACACACACTCACCATCCACCAACAACACCAAGGAATCACAACAGCTCACCAACAACAACCCTCAACAACTCACAACCACACCAAGAAATCACAACAGCTCCCCAACAACAACAACAACAACCCTTAACCACAAAAACTCACATACAACCCAACAGGAACTCACAAGCACAACAAATCTAACAACACAGGCACAACAACTCCAAAGCAAACAATATCAAACTTAAAAACAACAACTAAACAACAAATCAATAACACACAACTTAACTTACTTTCAATGCCTTAAACACTCTTCACAGACCGCTGCTGACACTACTGATTATCACAGGCTCTGACCCAAGACTGGCTCAAAACTCTAATCTTAACGACCAACTACAGCTGCAGCTGCAGACAACCCAGAACTCACCAACAGCCAATTCAATCGCTAATCATCCATCCACCAACTCTCTCTCTCTCTCTTACAGAAAACCAAAACACAGATACATACTACACAAACTCAACAGCAATAAAAACCATGAAACTTATTCCCACTCTCTCACTCTCTCTCTCTCTCAATCCTCAAGGATGTTGTCAAATGGAACTCCCATAACTCCTCCATACAGTTGCGTTTGGTACTAAGAAAATCTATCACACCCTTGTTCAGCATTTTCAACACTTCCTCCCGAAGACCTAAGAACTTCAGGGAGTCGTGAGAATATGTCCAACCGAGAAGGGGTCTGTCTGAGAGGGGGAGATGAGAAGTTGAATGGTAGTGGATATCCCACCCACAGAACATCTACTACCCATTTCTCCTCTCCATAACTTTGCCACTTGGCCCACTGACCTGCCAGGCTTCCCCCTACTCGTGGCAATGGAGAGGGAGAGGCGCTCACTTATGACAAGTGTCAAAATGATGCTCGTTTAAATACAGTGGAACCTCGACATACGAAAGTTCCTACTTAAGAAAAATCCTAGTTACGAAAGCAAAGACGAAGATTTTTTTGCCCATATACAAAAATAATTCAGGTTGTGAAAGGGTAAAGTCCGAGATTCGCCTGGACCACCAAGAACAATTTTAAAACTCACTCGCTGCCAACTGAGTAGACTCGCCACCATCCTCCTGCTCTCCCATTGGTTCCTGATGCTAGTAACTGCCATAAGATCCTGCTCTCCAATTGGTCAGCATCATGCCTTTATACAAAGGCGTTCCTTGACCATTTTTTGTGGCAGAGTTATCGTAAACACTGGAATTCGTTCGTTCACATATACGTATTTCGTTTGTTAAAGTAAGTTCGTGTTAGTGATTTCACTTTCATTGTACTGTAAGTTACTTTATCATGTTGTGTGTGAACTTAATTACTTACATTATTAGCCATGGGTCCCAAGAATGTTGCTGAAGTTCATGGAAAGAAGAGGATGTTTTCTATGGAGAACAAAGATGGAGATAATCAAGAAGTGTTAATGTTTTCTGCTATTTGTTAAAGTGTTTCGTAAAGTTTAGTGTTAATGTTTTCTGCCATTTTTTAATGTTTCGTAACGTTTAGTGTTGATGTTTTCTGCCATTTTTTAATGTTTCGTAAAGTTAAGTGCTCATGTTTTCTACCATTTGTCCTCCTCTTCTGTCGCCACTTTCAGAGATCGCCTCACTCGAAAGGTATGGTTCCACATTTTACTACATATCTATGTACATGTATGTAAAGTATTTCTTGTACCATGTACACTAATACACTTTATTTATAGGTACGTACTACAATATAGGTTATGTTAGGTATTGAATGGTCCAAATTGTTGTAATTTATTGTTTATTGGTCAATTTAGCTTTATAATAAAATTTACTATGGTGTTTTTGTAGGGCTTGGAACGAATTAGGCAATTTACATGTAAAACGTAGTTCAAAATACGAAAAAATCTGGTTACGAAGGCCGCTTCAGAACGGATTAATTTCATATCCTGAGGCACTACTTTAATTGAAGAGAACTCCTAACTGGGAAATGTAACCTACCTCCCATAGTCCCTTCGTGTGTCATCTCTGAAGCTAGCTGAAAAATCAATTTCTGGGTTCGACCTGTGTTCGCCGGTGAAAAGGATCCTGCTACTCACTTTTCTAGTATAAATAGATTCTAAATATACCAGAGAAAAAGCTAGCATGGTATGCTGAGGTTACTACCCTCGCACGAGCACCCTAAGGGTGTCGGGTATAAAGTACAAGGCGAGTGGAAGCCACTATTCACAGGTCTTCTGCCAATTAGAGGATTCCTTTCCAAAATCCCCCTCATGGGGAGAGCCGTCGCAACGGCTACTCCCTCCCCCTCGCTACTGCTACTACTACCCGACCCGAGCGCCATCTGCAATCCTGTTTAGACGGTGAACTAGCTCCACGCTGTTTTTCTTGCTATCGTGTTTTTGGTGATTAATCGGAGATTAATTCAAGATGGCTTCTTCTGATCTTCCTTCATCGAAGTTGAGTACCCCAATTTCTGTTTTCGTAACTTATACAGTTGCGGTGCTTTCCAAATTGGCCTTCGGCCCTGTAGAAAGGTATTGCGGGGCCGTCGGCTTGCCGCCATTTCATGAGCATCAGCAAGAATGCGTGGAATTTTGGTACACATGTAGTATTTCGCTAGATTAAGATAAATCAAAAGATAATGTACCTAATTATGTGTTCATCTGTTATTATTAGAGTTATTGGTTCATAAAGGTGCCGAACGCGCTCATGACATAACCTGGGATAAGACTGGGGTTAGACAAAGGTTGTTCAAAATATAACCACCCCCCCCGCCCCAGCTCAAGAGCGCGTTCGTGCCTATCACGACATAATATTAGTCTATCTCATGTTTTCGATAGGCTATTAGCAGTCTATCGTATGATAGGGGAGAGAAAAATGATATTGTTAAACTACAATAAAGTTTTGTACATACTTACCTGGCAGATATATACTTAGCTATAGTCTCCGACGTTCCCGACAGAATTTCAAATCTCGCGGCACACGCGACAGGTAGGTCAGGTGGTCTACCTTACCCGCCGCTGGGTGGCGGATGTACGAACCACTCCCGTAAGCTTGTCAGATTTTTCTCTTCCACCTGTCTCCTGAGGGGAGGCTGGGTGGGCCATTAATCGTATATATCTGCCAGGTAAGTATGTACAAAACTTTATTGTAGTTTAACAATATCATTTTTGTACATGAACTTCCCTGACAGATATATACTTAGCTGATTGGCACCCTTGGTGGAGGGTAAGAGACAGCTCAATAATACAGGTAAGACGGGAAACAACTAATGTTGTAGGATATAAAAACCTTGGTTCTCACCTTTTCAGGATGAAGACTTCATAGATACTATCTCTGAGTCTGCATTGCCTGGAAAGCTACAGCTAGGAGGGGTACGGTGACCTGATGCTGAAAGACTCTCGGATCTACCACTGGGGGATATGTGATCCCCTATTGTGGTAGAATCCAAGTCGGAGCTGTTAGAGGGACCTTGTCCGCTTACCTAACAGATCCTTACCACTACCTCTGCAAGGAGCCAAAACCCACCAGACCACCTAACCAAAATACAAAGGGTTAATATTACAACAAAAAGAGGTGCCTCCTGCAACCTCTTTCAGACAACCAAAAAACAACAATATAAAATATAGGGTAACATATAAACAAAGAATTTACACAGGATAGTTTCAGCTCCCTGCCCCAGCACCGAATCCGCCGATACGAAAGGACCCAAGGCGAAGCAGTTTATCATATGTGATTTTTACATCACGTAGGTAGTGGTTTGCGAAAACCGATTGGCATCTCCAAAAAGTCGCCTCCATCAAGTTCCGCACAGACATATTTTTTTCTGAATGCAAGCGAAGTTGCGATGGCTCCTACACCTCGTGAGCTTTCACTTTCAGTAGTTTAAAATGTTCTTCCTTACAAGCAACATGTGCCTCTGTAATAAGGCTTCTCAGAAAAAAGGAAAGAGCATTCTTCAACATGGGCCGAGTGGGGTCCTTTACAGAGCACCAAAGCACATCTTGATTCGCCTTAAGTTGTCCTTCCTCTTAAGGAAATACTTCATAATTCTCATAGGGCAAAGAGTTCTTTCAGGCTCTTCCCCTACTAGAAAAGATAAACTACGAACTTCAAAGCTCCTGGGCCAAGGCCGTGATGGGTTTTCATTCTTTGCAAGGAAATTTGGAAGAAACGAACACACCATAGAATCTTCCTTAAACCCTACATTGCCCTCAATAGCTTGGAGCTCACTCACTCTCTTAGCTGTAGCAAGGGCCAAAGGAAGATAGCCTTCTTCGTCAGATCCTTGAAAGAGGCTAAGCTAGGAGGTTCGAATCTAGACGATCCAAGAATTGTAGAACTACGTCTAGATTCCAGTGTTTGGTACCACATGAGGACGCTTAATGGTTTCAAATGATCTAATAAGATCATGCAAGTCCTTATCATCGGATACCTTTTAAGCCTCTATGCCAAAATACCGCCGCCAACATACTGCGGTATCCCTTAATAGTTGACACAACCAGATGACATTCTTCTTTGAGGAAAATAAGGAAATCCGCAATTTGGTACAGAGGTACTGGAAGAGGAAATGTTCTTCCTCTTGCACCAACGTCTGAAGACATCCCACTTTGACTGGTATACACGCAAGGTGGAAGGTCTCCTCGCTCTTGCGATTGCTTTAGCAGCTGTTGCTGAAAAGCCTTTCGCTCTGACCAAACTTAGCGGGAGCGATCTTGGAAGGTCCACCAAACCATTTCCAGTACCTCTGTGAACCATTCTTGGGCCGGCCAAAAGGGAGCGATTAAGGTCATTCTCGTTGAATCGGACTCTACGAACTTCTTGATGGTTAGCCCCAGGATCTTGAAGGGGGGAAACGCGTAGACGTCGAGTCCGTCCAGTCCGCCCAGAAGAAGAGCATCTATTGCTAATGCCTCTGGATCCGATATCGGAGAGCAGTAAAGGATCCAGCCTCTTGTTCTTTGACGTGGCAAAGAGGTCTATGTGTGCCTGCCCCATAACTTCCACAGGCTTTGGCATACATCCAGATGAAGGGTCCACTCTGTGGGAACGGACCTGATCTTCCTGCTGAGGAGATCTGCTCTTACATTCCTTTCTCCCTACACGAACCTGGTGAGAAGCTTGATTTCCTCTTTCTTCTGCCACAGAAGAAGGTCTCTTGCTGTCTCGTACAGGGAGAAGGAATGCGTCCCCCCTGTTTTCCTGATATATGCCAGAGCTGTAGTGTTGTCCGCGTTGACCTGAACTACCGATCTTCTGACTTTGGGCTCGAAAGCCTTCATAGCCAACCACACAGCCATCAACCTCCTTTCTGTTGATGTGCCAGGCTAACTGGTCCCCCACCCAGGTACCTGACACTTCGCTGGTTTCCCAGAGTTGCACCCCACCCCGTGTCCGACGCGCGGAGAACAACACCAGGTTGGGGGTCTGTGATTGAAGAGACAGTCCTTCGCAAAGAGGTTGGGATCTGCCACCATAAGAGATGTTTCTTGATGTCCTGGGATAACGACAGGGAGAACGTCAAATCCTGAGAACGACGACTCAATTCCGATGAAGAAAGAATTGGAGCGGTCTCAGGTGCAACCTTCCTAGGGAAACGAATTGCTCCAGCGAGGAGAGCGTCCCCAGCAGACTCATCCACTCCCCTCACTGTGCATACTTCTTTCCCTAAGAAGAAGGTTGTTACTCTCTCGAATCCTCGGGCTATCCTTTCCTGCGAGGAAAAGCCCGAAAACTCAGAGAGTTCATCTGTATCCCGAGATACACACACTCTTGCTCGGGAATTAGTGACGACTTCTTGAAATTGACGAGAAGTCCCAAAGCCTTCGTCAATTCTAAAGTTACTTGTAAGTCCTTCAAACAACGATCTTCTGAATTGGCCCTTATTAGCAATCGTCGAGGTACATGGATATCCTCACCCGTTCAAATGAAGCCATTGAGCCACATTCCTCAAAATCCCCGTGAACACTTGAGGGGCCGTCGAGAGGCCGAAACACAGAGCCCTGAACTGAAAAATTTTCCCCCCCATCATGAATCTGAGAAACTTCCTCGAGGAAGGATGGATCGGTACGTGGAAGTAAGCGTCCTGTAAATCCACCAAGGAAACCATCCAGTCCCTGGACGAAGTGCTGCCAGCACTGATGAAGGCGTTTCCATCGTGAACTTCTTCTTTTCTACGAAGAAGTTCAGGGCGCTTACTCCATTCACCGGTCTCCATCCCCTGAGGGACTTCGGAACTAGGAAAAGGCGGTTGTAGAAGCCCGATGAATGATGGTCTGTCACTAGTTCGATAGCCCCCTTCTCCAGCATCTGTCTACTGCTAGATGGAGAGCTTGATTCATGATGGGGTCTCTGTACCTGGCCGTCAGTTCCCTTGGGATGGTCGTCAAGGGAGGTCTTTCGACGAAAGGGATGAGGTAACCTCTCCTCAAAATAGAAAGGGTCCAAGGATCCGCCCCTTTTTGTTTTTGGGCCCAGACTCCTGCAAACTCTAAGAGTCTGGCGCCCACCGTTGTTTGAAGGACTTGCAAGTTATTTGGGGGCTTTAACAGACTTGGCGAAAGTCTTACCCTTCTTGAAGGTCTACGACCTCTAAACGTAGAGGTTCTTGATGAAGACGCCCCTCGAAAGGGTTCTCGAACACTTGCTTTTTCCTTCTTAGCCTTGGTAGGGAAGGAAGGGCGAGTTTTCTTGCCGACTGTGCCAAAGGTCCTGGGTGGCTTTTTTTGGCCGACAGTGATTCTTGAAATGTCCTGCACTCGATGTTTGGGAACAACTGAGCAGACAAGAGGAGCAAAACAGCAAAGAAGACCTCTGGGCATGGGAGACAGACTTCGTTAAGAAGGAACAATAAACCGACCTCTTCTTCACGATCACGGCCCCATACAGGGAGGCGATTTCACTCGCTCCGTCTCTTACCGACTTGTCCATACAAGACAAAACCACACATAAGATCTTCTGGCGAAATTGACTCTGGCACTTCAATTTTCTTGGCTAGGACTCCCAACGACCAATCAAGGAAGTTAAATACTTCTAGCACTCTAAACATGCCTTTGAGCATGTGATCCAATTCATTCATTGCCCAAGTCGTCTTAGCATAGTTTAAGGGCAGTTCTCCTTGTTCGAATCTACCAGCGCCGAAAAATCCGAATCAGCCGAAGACGGTAGACCCAATCCTAAAGGACTCTCCTGTTTCATACCATAAAACCAGCGCGTCCTGATAACTTCGCAAGGAGGTAAAAGCGAACATCGTTTTCCCCGCTTTCTTCTTTGGAAGCCATCCATGAACCAAAACTCCTCGTGCCTTCTTCATAGAAAGAGTTGGCTTCATCCTCACACAAGAAGAACTCTTCGCTGTCTTCGCCGTTGAAAAAAGTGAGTGAGGAGAAGGAGGAGCCGTAGGAGAAAGGGAATCCCCAAAAACTTGCAAAAGTAGCTCTGTAAGCTTCTTGTAAGAAGACACAGCAGCAGAAGTGTTCGGTTCCTCATCTGAACCTTCTAGGACGTCTTGTCGAGGCGAGCGCGGAAGATCCTTAGGTGACGAAGGGATCCTAGTAGGAGTTGAGCAAGAGGTTGGAGAACGCCCTCTCTTAGAAGAGTTCACATCCACTGGAGAATGAAGAGAAGATCTGGGATGCCTACGATGAGACTCCCTCTTCGAGGTAGACGGAATCTCAGCCGAAGGAGAGGTAGGGCTCCTACTCCGAGAATCCTCGGAAATATCACACAGGGCGCTTACGAGGAGGCGTGCGCCTACTATACTCTTTGCGCCTATCCCGAGCGAGCGGCTGCCAGAGAAGAGCGCCTATCGAGAGCAGAGCGCTTGCGCGGCTCTCCATACCTGTCCAGTTGCGTACGATCAACGGAAGTTCGACTGGAAGGCGAAAATGCGCCTACTAGGAGAAGGCTGCTTGCGAGACTCTTGAGTCTAACAAGAGGGTAACATTCAGGAGAAGGGCGCTTCAAAGCTAACGAGCGCCTACTTGGAGAAGGGCGCTTCCGAGATTCCTGTTGTCTACCAAGAGACAAAACGGTCAGGAGAAGTGCGCCTAGAAGCGGGAGAGCGCCTACACGAGAAGGGCGCTTGAAAGACTCTTGTTGTCTGCCCCGAGGAGAATAATCAGGAGTATGACGCCTTAAAAGAGACGAGCGCCTACTAGGAGATCGATGTGCAGTAGGCTCTTGGCGCCTACCTTGCGGGGAGCGGCTAACAGCAGGCCGTCTATCATGCACACGACTCCTACCAGACTCTTCTTGATGCCTGTCAGGAGAGAAGTCACGATCCGACACTCGAGGAGAGTGACATCTGGACGAAGAACGCCTACTTGCATAAGGACGCCTTCTAGAATCTTGAGGCTGCTGAGGAGAAGTCTCACGCGAGGGAGTTGAAGAAATAGCGTGATGAGCAGGTGCAGTGCGCTTACCGGAAGCGGAAATCCAATCTGGAGAAAAAACTTCTTTCTCCATAGAGCGTCCTACCGATGTTTGGCGCCTTGAAGTCGAAAGAGAGCCAGGCGAGCGAGGGCGCTCACGCGAGCCCTACCTTCATACGAAACCTCCCCATATGAAGGAGAACCGCCTTTAAAACGAGGAGAACAACGATCCTCGAAGAGCGGCGCCTAGATCTCTTGATCGGAAGAGAAACGTCCTTCTTCCTACGTGATCTAACTGCTAGAGAGTCTGCTAGCGCCGTGATCTGAGCTTGAAGTCCCGCGAGTACTCTCGTAGGCGAATCTTGTTGTTCTTCCTCGGAAGCAGGCGCCGAGCGCGGAGCGCGAGAAGAAGAACGCTCACAGGATTTCTTGGGTTTCTTCGCCTCCACCGACGAATTCTTCCGGGAAAACCTCCGGACTAGAAGCCAAAGGACTGCAGGGAGCCTTCCAAGCCCTCTTCAACGGGCGCGACGCATCCGGGGAGTTCCAACCTCTCTTCGGAGAGGGAGACGACGAAGAGGAGAAGCATTGGCGTAGTAGCTCCTTCTTGTAGCGATCCGAGGCAGCCTGGGAGCGTACTTCAGGATCTGCCGAGGGGACGCCTAACCGGTGGGGGTTCTCCCTAGCCCTCTTGCGGCTTTCGACTTTCCTACTCCACTGGAACTGGGAGTCTGGAAGAGGTCTAGGCCTAGAGGCACTAAGGAGCCGGTCAGACGCACCCTCCACAACACTGGGGACACTGCACTGATCACTAACACTCTCCTTACCTTCCAACTGACGAATCTTCTGATCCATAGAACGAATCGTGGCTCTCAGAGCTGCCGCCTCCGAAGGCGAATCTTCGGCTTCGGTGCGGGGAGCAGGGGCTGCAACGTTGGGAAGAAGTTCTAATTCTACGTTAGCATTAGGATCCACATCCAACTCACTCATTCTAGATCTACTAGAACTTCTAGAGGAAGCCTTACGCACTCTATCACGTTCCAACTTCCTAATATAAGAAGAGAGAGCCTTATATTCTTCTTCATTCAATCCCTTACATTCACTACAAGGGTTAGCACAAGAACATTCATTCCCCCTGCATTTCATGCAAACCGTGTGGGGGTCTACCGAAGCTTTCGGCAACCTCACCTTACATCCTTCATTCACGCAAACCCTAAACAAAACCGAAGTTTTAACTACCGAATCTAGGTCAGACATCGTTAAAGAAAATCAAACTCAAAATCAAACCGGTCCACAATCAGCGTATGCCAAGCCAAACAAAGCGAATACGCCACCAAAAGAAGTCCAAATTAACTCCAGGCAAGCGAGAATCGAAAAACTATCGAGAGGAACCGACAACAGTTGTTATCGTTCCCGCGACAGAGAAAAATCTGACAAGCTTACGGGAGTGGTTCGTACATCCGCCACCCAGCGGCGGGTAAGGTAGACCACCTGACCTACCTGTCGCGTGTGCCGCGAGATTTGAAATTCTGTCGGGAACGTCGGAGACTATAGCTAAGTATATATCTGTCAGGGAAGTTCATGTACAAAATTAAAATTTCTTTCTCTCTTCCCAACGTAATTTTGCATGATTTATTTCTTACGAACCAAATAGATGTAAATATGACAGTAGAATTAATTCACTGAAGAGGTGGAAGAGTTGCCCCCCCCCCCACCAGTCAAGCCTAAATAGACTAATATGGTAGGCTAACTGTCCCTAACCGGTACCCTTTATGCCTCTTCCCCTGATGGAGCTAAAGCGCTTCAGGGGGCGATATCAATAATAGAGAGCCCCCCTCTCTCTATTCATATTGTGTGACCTATCCTCCCGGCCGATCTGAATCAAATAAATTCGAGTTTGGTAGGTTTGGTTGAGGGCTACTGTCCGCATAGTAATGTCCTAGAGGAGATTTAGCCTAACGATCCGAGTCGGTAACGATCTCGGACGGTCAAGCTAGATCCATATCGGGTATTCTCCCTATCCTTAAAAACCCCTTGCAGCTCTTCCATAATGCCTTGTTATCAATTATACATATTGATTTTATTGTCATTACACAATGCTATATCACTGTATTGTAAAAGGTCTGGTTAACGTTCGTCTTGGCCTAGCCTCCTTCGGTTTAACCTTTAGTAGTAGGCTACGCTTCCCGATTGAGAGCCACCCCAACCAGTTGCTGTACCAACCACGACAGGCCACAGGCCCAGTCACACTACCACCCCTACAGTAGTAGTCCACACAACCGCTAATAGGTGGCCATCTCTGATCAGGTAGGCGGCCAGGCGATCATTACCGACCACCCCTTATACCAACCCCCTCCCCCCCTCACCCCACACCCACTAATAGGCTCGGCTCAGCCGAACCTTTATAACTCGCGGCACTAGTACTCTTAGTGAGAAACGGCTGCTGAAGTTTCATATAAGTGGGAAGGGAGGGGGCAAGTGTGAGGGTGGGGATATGGGTACTAGAGGTAACCTTATGTTCCGTACGTATAGTCCTCCGGCACCACGCCGGATGACGGACATGGCTTCGGGTTGTACATATGTAGCTCCGCCGCTCAGTAGTCTCTTTCTCCGGTCTCCCTCTAGCCACGCAATTGGGGTAGGAGTTTTACTCCCCTCTCCCCCTCGATAGAGGTAGGCAACTTCAGATACGGGATTACCTTTCCCTGATCTGCCACCTCGGTCCGTTCCGCAGGCAGTGGTTAGGACAAGGAGAAATGAGACTTCAAGTGGGCTAAGCTTTGGGGGACCGTACAGTGAACAGCTCCGGACCATTATAGGTACCGACGGAGAGTGACTCACCCTCACATCCGCCACCGGAGTGTTGCATTAAACTTGCCATAGCTCAGTTCTCAATCTCGGGAGATCATGTAGGCGTCTACGTTAATACGTAGCCTTCTGGTCCGCCCAGCCATACAGAGTAGAGGTCCTTCCTCCTCCCAGGTCCGGCGGATATCAGATCTCAAGTACCAGACTTACATTGAACCCAGGAACAAGATCGGGAGCAGGCAGTTATATCTAAAGATATTATTTTATTTATTCAGTGAATTGAATGGTTTAGTGAGTAAGACTTGAACCATTATCTAGTTTAAGTTGCATGCCCTCGCCGGAGGTAGCTCCGGCCCTCCTTGAGGCTGATACTCCTTAATAATTCAAATTACAGAAGCTACGCTGCCAGTCGACGGGGCGCTCCGCCTCCCTCGGCGAGACCTATGGGCATGAGGTATGCCGTTTGCATGCCAACTGCTCAGTGCCCTTCGAAGGCGAAGAGGGCCAACCCCTCTACATGGTCTGGCACCCGGAGGTATGCACCATCTGCTGTGAGATGGTGAACCTTCTCTTAGATGAGCAGGTAAGTATCTTAGCTACTTTTTCATGATGAAAAATGGTGATAAACTGTGCAAGAAATTGTTTACAAACTGACTTCCTATGTCTGGAAGGTTAATTTCCTTTTCCTCTCCGACAGACGGTCGAGGAAACCTGCTAGAACACTAGGACGGACCTGAGGCGCTGGGTCTCCGGCTACTGGAGGAACGCGCCATCAGGACATCCCTATATCCTGGATGCCAGCCTGGGCTCCCTTCGCTTCAAGGGGTCACCCTTGGCGTTGGTCGCAGCGCATCTGGCGGCACCCATCATTGACGCCATCCGGGCGGAGACGGCACCCCTTCCGGAGGACCAACCAGGAGGACTTGATGGCAGATGTGGCAGCCATCAACATCCACACGGAGCCCATGGCCATAGTGGACGAGGTAAGTGGGGAGGTAAGTGAGGCGGGTAGTCTCCTTAGTCCTACTCCTTTTTCTTCCTCTTCTTTCCGGGATTTCTCTAAGTCCACGCCCACTTGGGACGCTTCTCGGTCGGTCCGTCCCAAGGAAAAAACTGTAAGACCGAAATCCCTGCCCAAGGGATCAAAGCCAACTCCGTCAGCAGTGACTGAGGCATCTCCGGCCCCACGGCCGTCGACTTCCTTTGCTAGGTTGCCTGCTGCCAAGGATTCTCTCCCACCCAAGGGATCGAGATCAAAGTCCGCTAAGTCCAAGGCGGCGGAGTCCGGCGTCGACCATGAGCTTCTCACCAACCTTCTATTGTCGAAGGTTAGGGAGGTTTGAGTCGCTACGACTCGCCTCCGGATCTGAAGTCTCCGGCCAAACAGTATCTGACATGGTGGCCGAGAGGATCAAATCCATACACCAATCCTTTCCTTCTTCTCAGAGCCATCTGTGACCTTAGGTATGGGTACCTCTGCTGGGCTCTTTTCATCTTCCTGCTTTTCCTTTAGATGACTCAAAAAAAGAGAGCAGATGAGGATGGTACACAACAGTCTGATTGGCAGATGCAGTAGCTTACTTATCTGTATTTCAGACAAAAGATTACAGTTTGTGGATTCTTTGGACACATCATACGGCCATATATAAATGACAGTTTTGTAGAGACAAAATTATTTTGTTTATTATAATGTATGATGCTTCTCAACAGTATCTTTTATAAAACCTTACAAATGAATTCAATGCATAACTATGCCATATAGTTTTTAAAAAATCTATTAAGAAAAACTACTGCAATTCCACAACATCCAGCATACAGTGTGCATTTCACATCTCTTCATGATATATTAACAATTACTACCTCATTTATTTCTAATGAGGATAATCATGTACCAGGCATTGTCTAAGTCACAACAGACTTTTTTTATGTCAATACTGAAAAAGGTAATCTCAAGTTCTATACATATTAGTGACAACTCACCAAACTAGCAATTAAAGAAATAAACAATATAAGTGAATCTGATAACACTGCAAAGGAAGACATGCAAAAAATAACCACTGTACCCTACAAAATACACAACTGCACAATACATGGTGTGTTCTTTTCCATACCACTTACACATTAAATATTGGTTCAGTTGTAATCTTCAGTATGAAGTATAACTCAGTTTGTGCACATGTAAATTCTTCCTTTCACAAATAATCATTAAGGATCACAAACAGTCATCTACAGTATTTACCTGATCTATTATCAACACCTCAATAGAGGTTAGAAAATCTGTTTCTGCAGAACTAAGCTGGAAGTTCCCCATCAAACATCGCAAGCCAAGTGGAGATGAAATAATGATGTCAGACTGATAGAAATCTGAGTACAACTGAAAATAGAGAATAAATACAGATTTATAACCCTCACTGATATTTGACTTTTTATTTGCCAAGTACTACTTTCTTGTTACATGTTAAAAATTCAGTATTTATGCATCACTAGGACAATATGAGAAAACTTATCTTTTTTAAATATTCACTCACATCAAATCTCAAAAGTAAATAACAGCATTCACCTTTAGCGTGCGTTTAGTAATCTTTAGTCCAATTTTAAAATCTTCTTTGGTGTTTCCTTTGAAAACCTCATGGAAGTCTTCTGCTCTATTAAGATTCTTTGGAGGGTCCTGATTTTGTCCTGGGCCAAAATCTTCCCGAAACCGACTTTGCTTAAGAATTTCAAAGTTTTTATCTTGCAGTAATAAACTCATTATCTCAACTAATCTGCAACAGATTGATGAGAATGTTTAAATTTACAATCTTTAAATATTTTAAAATTTGGGGAAGCAATGATACAGATGTGGTAAGCTTCAATAATACATGCTGTATTTAAAATAATTTCCCTATTCCATAAACATAAACCCGTTGTTTTAATTTTACTGGTACAGTTCATTCCATTCCTTCAACAGAACATCTTTACTCATTCTCTAAAGCCAGTATTCAACTATGAGAGTGAGTTCCTTACAAATTACATCACATATAATATTGACTGCCTTCTATAATACAATAAAAACCAAGTTTTTACATCGTTCAAAATATTTTCCAAACAAACCAATCAATCATATTCATCACGGCATTCTGTTCACAATATTCCGAGACATGATTTGGAAGTATTATTACAAAGATTAGACAAATGATTTGTCATAGAAAACAGAAAACACATGAAACATAGGAAGCCAGAACAACAAATTAGCTAAGAAGCTGACTAGCAGACATTGCCAGGTTTTTAAAAAAACCAATGAATATGGTGGATTATCTGAGATCTGGATAGGTCAGTAACCAATTTATACTTTAATAGATTCTGATGGGGTTGCTACTGTAAAAAAATTAATGCCCAGTGGTGAGTATAACAAATAGTTTGTAAAATTCCATTCATGGCACATGTGAAGAGGGGAGCATCTAACCATTCAGTTGACACAGATGCTTATAAAAATAGAAGAGGAGGAAAAGGAGTGCAAAAAATCTTCTGCCACCAAGAAACCTTGACCTGCCACAATTATAATCTCAAGTACATACATACCAATCTCTTGTATATAAAATATAGGTGTAACGTAGCAAAATACACCAGGCATCGCAATGTACTTTACTTCATATTGACAAAAATCCTCAATATTCTTCTTGGAAATCAGGATAGCAGGAGGTCCTTGACGTGTCCATTCATTTGAGCGAAGTCAAGTTGAGCGATGTCAAGTTGACCGAAGTCATTTTTAGTGAAGTTAAATTATGAGCATTTTGAGTGATGCCCAATAAGTGATGTCAGTTTGAGTGAACCTTAGACAGTTTTTGAAAGGTGCTTTGAGCGAAGTCGATTTGAGCAAAGTCAAATTGAGGAAAGTAAATTTGAGTGAAACAATTTGAGCGAAGCCAAATTGAGGCAAAATATATTAGAAAACGGTGATAGAAATGCGAATGTACTAGAATGAACTTTAATTTTTTTACATATAAAAAATATATTTAATTAACTCTATAAAATAACCAATAAATATACTAGAAATATATTTTCATTTTTTTTAAAGGTTTCAAAGAACTAAAAGAAAAAAAAAAGTTTATTGAAAATGTAATATTGTACGCAAGGTGTCTCAGGTAATCAGTAATTTCTAAATCTCCTCTAGGTTCAATAATTCTTTTAATTCTTCTTTAAGTTCTCGTATTTCCTTTTCTTAGCTAAGGGTTCTCCTTAAATTATATATTTCGTCCTTTGTAAGCTCTCTTCCCTTTTTAAAGCCTCTATTAGGAGCCAAGTGTTAGGCAACTACATGAAAGACTTCCTTGGAAAGCAGTGTGCCATCCTTCCACGGCATTATTTGTTTGGGGGAGATCCATTTGAACCCAGCCAAAAACGTTCCACAATAATAACAGAAATTTGGGTCTTCTCCTATGGTTGTTTGTCATTAGGCAGCCAATATAGTTATCTTCAAAACAATTGAAAATAATGTCGAGAACTTCATCACAATTTTCCAAATCACCCTTTTATGACATGATTCACAGGGCGAAATGCTGTGCAGGTCATCATTTTGATCAAGGTCCTAACATTTTCTTAGTTGGCATATTTTTCTCTCAGCCCCACATTGGTAATTTTTCTCCATACATTCTGTCCTAAATGGACATGCTTGAGCGTGGGAATACGCAAGCTATTGCATTTTTTGAAGCTATTTCAAAGTCTATCTAAACAGTGATAGGATCTAGCAAAGGCTCTAGGGATTTCAATTTGTTAAATACTACTTTGCAACTTTCTTCACATTTATTCTTGAGTAAAACATACACAAGGTATTACACTCTCCTTTATCAATGCATGTAGTATAAAAATTTGTAAGAAAATACTTGGAGCTGTTTTGAATCTTCCGTCAGCTAACCAGTGACAATTGTTTCTCAGCCAGGTAAGACTTTCATTAGTGCCGAAAATCATAACTCTAGCCTCATCATTTATACCACTGTCATAGGGAAAGAAATTATGGCACATGAAAGTAGACTGCAAGGATTACGTGATAACAATGGATGCAGCTGACAGAGGGGGTGGAGGGTAGTTTCCCATAGCTCTTCGCCTCCTAGATATGCTACTTTTCAATTTTGCTCCTGATCCAATCTTTGCAGCAAGTTCATCTGGAAGACTAGCAATAGCATCTTGAAGTATGTATCTTGGTGAATGATGTTTCAGCAGCTTTGAGGACTTTTTCTTTAACCATTTCTTCGCCAACTTTAACAGGTTCAGGTGTATGCGAGTGTTTGCCTTTCTTGGTACAATTTCTAGTTTTGTATTCCAATGTAGTACTCAATCGTCATTTGCAACCTTTCACTTCATAACACCATGAAATTGTTGTTTGAGTAGCTTTATCCTTTCTATAAATATAACCTTTATAAGCTATTTTGTTTTTGCCTCGAATGGAAACTATAATATCAATGATGGGTTAGTTTCAAATGTTTCTAAGAACTGACTACATAATTTGACATTTCCAAGAAAAGAAAAAGAAGTGATGTGCAAATCATCATAAGTCATTCAAGTAGTTAACTATTAACGATAAATTCAGCTAACTGCATTCGAGTAGTCAACTATTAACGGCAAATTAAGCTAACAACCATTCGTGACAATCGCTTAAAATCAACCTTCGCTGAAATTATCATTTGCTCTTAATGTTTCGTTCAAAATGACTTCCCTCAAATTGACTTCATTCAAAATGAATTCACTGAAAATAAACTTCGCTCAAAAGGAATGGAACCGGTCCTTGATCACTGTAGAAGCCTTCTTCCCTGAAAAATTTGAATAAGCCTACATAATGATTTGGGACTTCACCCAATATGGAACAGTGTCCTTGGAAATATGTTTCCTTTGCTGGCATATAAATATGAAGAGCCTGGAATTCTCACCCTTTAAATGCCTGATCATCCTCAGATAGTGTAAAATGGCTTTCACCGGGAAAATAAGGTCATCTGCACAGTCAGATGGTAAGGCTGGAAAAGCAAAAGGGACTGATGTACCGATCAGAGTAAGAGTTTTCTGGGTTTTAGCAACAAAGTCAAGAGGAAATGACATGCTATAGGATGCAAAGGCCAAGTGGACAGGTCATATCCATCACAAAATGAAGCACAAATGGCTCTTGTAGTAGGTCACGAGGGGCACTGATGAGACTGCAAAGAACCAAAGAAGTCCGAACCAAAGAAGTCCCATTTCATTTTGTAGTAAATTTTCCTTTTGCAAACAAATGAGCATCACTTGAATATAGTGACAATAATGGGGAGGATGTGGATGATGAATTGATAAAATTCCTTTCTACAGTGCTAGCCCTATCCCAAAGGCCTTACCTTCAAGTAAGTTGTTGAGTGGACAGAAAAAATCTGATTCCTGACAAAGACTCCAACTTTGTATCCGTCATTTTGAAGGATCTGTGATCTCAATGCGCGTCCAATCTCTAATACTGACATCTGCTCAAAGAAAGCCGGCAAGAGAGGGAATCCCAACAAAATGATAGATTCAAGGAGGGAAAATACTTTAAAATACAGTACCTCAAACCAGTAGAGCATGAATCTTTAACTAAAAAAAAAAAAAAAAAAAAAAAAAAAAAAAAAAAAAAAAAAAAGAAGAGTTGCTGTTGAGAATGGCCTCAGACGGAATATTTTCAACATCAAGCTAATTAATAAGCAGACTCACTAAGACCAAGACATTGTCAGTTCCTAAAGGTTTTCAGGCCAGCAAGGGGTGGTTCCACCGTTTTCAGAGGTGGTTCCAACTATAATGAGCGTTTCTCTGCATAGGGAGGTGGCATTGGCCGATATGAAAGCAGCCACTAAATATCCAAAGACCTTCAAAAAATTCATCAGGGACAAGGGCTACCATCCAAAACAGGCGTTCAATATGGACAAGGCTGGCTTGTTCTGGAAGGTGCCTTCTCAGACATACCTCATTAAGGATGAAGCTAGCAGTCTCCAGGTTCAAGGCCCAGATGGCTAGGGTTACCCTCATAATGTGTGGGAATGCAGCAAGGTGGTGGAAGAAGTGGCACTGTTCCCAGAATGAGTGAATAGGGTCCCCAACCCACACTCATCTGCTGCTGTTAAAGTGGGTCGGTTCTCTAACCCCTCACTCATCTGCCACTAGTTAAATACCTTGTTATCATGCCTCAATGACCATATTCAGCTTTTGCCAAAGCTATCCATATAAAATATAAAAGTAAGAATGAAGCTAAATTATGCTGACAAAGAGCAAAGGCAGATTTCAATAAGGAACATTCACTGAGAAAAAACAGACCAAATTACAGGTAGGTTAACAAAAACACTCACTAAGTGTAATCCACAATCATTTTTTTCAGACAAAAACAGGCTGAAAAAATAATTGCATCTAATTCATATTCCAATTTTGAATAAGTTGGGATGCACTTTTTCTACTGTAGGGGCCAAGTGTGTGCATGCATGCTCACTCATTGTTGCTTTTCAGTTTTTGTAACTGGGGAAAACTGATACCATAAATCAAAGCTAAAGAAAGGAACTAAAACTCACCTGTATGCAGAATGCTTGAAAGGAAGAATAATCAGCACCTTTGGTCTTGTATAGCCTTGGTCACGAAAGCAGTGATCAGGCTCCTTTTTCCTCTTTTTCTTAGTTAAACTTTTCTTTAATTTAGAATTGTGCCTCAACACTCTTTTCCTTGTCTTTAGGACATGATTCAAGGCATGCATAGCATATACAGCCTTAATTTCTTCAAATTTCTCATAACTTGCTTGTGGGAAATAAAGGTCTGAGTAATTGGACATAATTGTAAATAATTCTTTCTGAAAGTTAGTGAGACCAGAAGAACAGCTGGCTGATGTATCAGCAACTAGGAGAAAGTTGTCTTTCATAGGTTTTAATACATGATAATCATCAAGGCTATAATTCCTTTTGTGGGGAGGTTTGGGTGCAGCAGCAATATTCGGTAACTCAGTCTCAGATTCCTCATTAGCAAGTAACAGTAACTTTGGCTGCTTTATTTCAACTTTTGGAATATCTATTTTTACTCTTTTCAGTGAAGACCATTCTTCAAAGCTGTGAGTCCAATTGTCTGACTTCTGAACTTCTTCAGCAATTTCACTTGAAATATTCAACTCAAAATGTTTCTTAAATGGATCATTCATATCCTCTGAAGCATCTTCATCATCATCATCATCTCCAAACTCTTCTTTATCTGATTTCTGAAAAGTAACAAATATGAATGTTGAAAAGTGACAAAACAGTTAATTCATGTATCATAATAGCAGTACTAATGGTAAATTATAAAAATCATAGAAATCCCTCCATTATCTGGATTAACATAGCAAAGGTCCAGGTGAATATTAATGGCAAAATCTGCATAAGGGTAATTAAAAACAAATAGTGGGTATTCAAGTGTAACTCCATACCCTTCCTCACCTAATCTCATCATCACATAAATGTAACACTCAATATCCTTATAAACAACAATCATCCCACTTTAAACTGAAAACTTTATCCAAAAGGCAATTATCTACCTTTTTCGACTGTATTTATAACAAAATATACTTAATAAATACACTTTCAAAAATCCAACCACTTTTTTATCTTTCTCTTATATACGACACAATTTAGTAGGTAGGTACCCCACCTACGTTTACCCACAGCCTACCATGGTTTCATCACCATTCAAATATTTATTAGCTGTTACCATAATGTACTGTAGTACCATATTACCATATTGTATGATCCAACGTAGGTGTTACACTGGCAGTATCCATTTGCATATAGTAAGTGAAATAAGTTATCGTAGCTGTGTTCAAGATAAAGGTATAATGGGAATGAAAATAACACTACTTATAGAATCTATTTTTACTGTATTATCATAAAGTTATCATATCACGATCGTAATATGTATAAAAATTATCATCCGCAATATGCATTTACAAACGCTAAGCTAACATTTACGTTATCAGAATCAGCTAATTCATCACAACTACTACTGAAGGAATTAATAAAATAATTTTTTGGTTGCTAAAAGAAACAAATTATTACTGGAATTACTTTTATTTTTGTACATAAATGAAAAATGGGCATACAATTGTAAACTACATGCTACTTATGTTAAATAAAATCCTTCAAAATTGCAAAAATGTTTTCATGATAAAACTAAGCTTCACATACATATATACAGTATACTTATCAAGTAATTACACTGCTATAGTTTCTTCTTACACAGCAGCTTAATTTTTGAAAATCGTAGTAGTGCTTCTATTGTTTTCATATAGGTGAGTAACCCCACCCACTTTTGGGAACAATTTGTTTGTGCCCTTTTGTCCATAAGAGGGGAGGACGGAGGGCTCCATTCTGCAATTTCTTGTTAAGTATAATACAATGGTACCTCGAGATACGAAAATAATCTGTTCTGAGGTGGCCTTCGTATCATGAGTTTTTCGTATCTTGAACCGCATTTTACATGTAAAATGCCTAATCTGTTCCAAGCCCTACAAAAACACCCCAGTAAATTATATTTCCAGGCCTACAACACATGTTCTAGGGTTACGACGCCGATCCAACGGAAGAAATATGACTCCAAAAAGACAAAATACTGTACATACTTGAGTAATATTCAACTGCATGTAATGATCAACCCCATTTTTACTGCATGTATTAGTACTTTAGCATATGTCCCTTAGCAATAAGCCTAGCCTATGTTAGCGGTTGCTACTGTAGCCTAGTCTATGATTCTGACATCTAAACCTAAGAAGCTAAAAGCTTAGAATATGCCAATAAAATGTATAAATAATCAGTATGTACTCATTTCAAATAGTGGAATGGACGAAGGCAGAACTCTGCAGCAAAGATCAGAAAACCAGGAAACATATGACAATACACAAAGCACTACACCCAAGAGCAAATACTAAGTATAGAGGACTGCGTCAACATCAAGAACAGAGCACTGGGGCAATATCTGAAAACCAGTGAAGACGAGTGGCTAAAGAGTGCATGGGAAGAAGGACTAATAAAAGTAGATGAAGACCCAGAAATATACAGAGACAGGAGAATGACAAACAGAACAGAGGACTGGCATAACAAACCAATGCACGGACAATACATGAGACAGACTAAAGAACTAGCCAGCGATGACACGTGGCAATGGCTACAGAGGGAAGAGCTAAAGACAGAAACTGAAGGAATGATAACAGCGGCACAAGATCAGGCCCTAAAAACCAGATATGTTCAAAGAACGATAGACGGAAATAACATCTCTCCCATATGTAGGAAGTGCAATACGAAAAATGAAACCATAAACCACATAGCAAGCGAATGTCCGGCACTTGCACAGAACCAGTACAAAAAGAGGCATGATTCAGTAGCAAAAGCCCTCCACTGGAGCCTGTGCAAGAAACATCAGCTACCTTGCAGTAATAAGTGGTACGAGCACCAACCTGAAGGAGTGATAGAAAACGATCAGGCAAAGATCCTCCGAGACTATGGTATCAGAACAGATAGGGTGATACGTGCAAATAGACCAGACGTGACGTTGATTGACAAAATCAAGAAGAAAGTATTACTCATTGATGTCGCAATACCATGGGACACCAGAGTTGAAGAGAAAGAGAGGGAAAAAATGGATAAGTATCAAGATCTGAAAATAGAAATAAGAAGAATATGGGATATGCCAGTGGAAATCGTACCCATAATCATAGGAGCACTAGGCACGATCCCAAGATCCCTGAAAAGGAATCTAGAAAAACTAGAAGCTGAAGTAGCTCCAGGACTCATGCAGAAGAGTGTGATCCTAGAAACGGCACACATAGTAAGAAAAGTGATGGACTCCTAAGGAGGCAGGATGCAACCCGGAACCCCACACTATAAATACCACCCAGTCGAATTGGAGGACTGTGATAGAGCAAAAAAAAAAAAAAAAAACAATAATAATAATAATAATTTAATTGTACAGTGGGACATGCGTATTTGCATTCTCCGGATTTGCTGATTTCTCTCTGAACCATGTCTACCCATTAATTACGGGAAATACTTCTATTCAAGGGGTTTTCTGACAAAAATAATCCCTAATTAGTGTATTTTGATGTTATTTTCATGACTTAAATACATTTTTGATACAAAAATGATTTACTAATTTTCAGGGGGTCTCGTACCTGTGGAGAAGGGTTATTTTTCATAATGAGGACGGTGACCTCATTTTGAAAAATAACCCCTCTCCACAGGTACGAGACCCCCTGAAGCAGACGCTTGTAGTGTACCAGTATACATGCCCAGTCCGCGAATGCAGCAGTGCCTACATAGGTATGACTACCATGTGCCTGTCGAAGAGACTCTTATGCAATGCCCAAGAGGGGGCGATCAAGAATCACTCCCGCACCAAACATCAAGAGGCCATCTCCCGGGATGTCATCATACAGAACATGAAGATCATTGGGAAGGCCCCTGATGCCCGTCGGTTGCGCCTGCTGGAGGCACTTCTCATCCAGCAAATAAAACCTACACTGAATACGATGCAGGAAGAATTTGTCCTCCCTACGAGTATGAGAAGACCTGCCACCAACAATGACACCACCGATCACGACAACTCCAAGGAAGACAACGCCCCCGAACGAGGTACTCCTGCAGCCGATGGAAATCAAATTAGCTGTGACGTCCCACAGCGTAGCGCAATGCCCATCAACATTACCGCGACACTCAGGAGGTCTAGACGGCTGTAGGATCTGCAGCATCGTAACCATCGGCTTGGAGAAAGTGGCTTGAGACCTGGCTCAAGCCACCAATGAAAACAAAGAATCACCGCCACCAACCATTAGATCAGCATGGGGCAGACCCTCTGCTGTCAACCCCAAATATAAGGAGGAAGGACACCACACCAAGATCAGTCCACCCTCAGTCCCCAAAAACCACACCAAAATTTACCACATTGGCAACCCTGTTACCTTCTATTCTGTCCGCCAGTTGGCAACACTGTCATTGACAATTACAAAACCTTCTGAAAATCAGTTGTGATAGGCAGATCATGGGGTAGGATGGGTGGGACTAGATAAATTATACAGGTAAGTATTATTAATATTAATTTTATAATAAAATTCCATATTAACCCTTTAACGCCGAAGGGGTATAATAAAAATCGTCTCCCGTATGCCGAGGGGGTCTCGGAGTGAGCGCCGAAGCGGAAATTTTTTTTTTTTTTTTCAAAAAAATCACAGCGTGCTTAGTTTTCAAGAAGAGTTCATTTTTGGCTCCTTTTTTGTCATTGCCTGAAGTTTAGTATGCAACCATCAGAAACGAAAAAAAAAAATTATCATATATAAATAATGCGATATATGATAGCTCAAAAATGATATTGTTATTGTACAATAAAGTTTCATACATACTTACCTGGCAGAATTTCGCGGCACACGCTGCAGGTAGGTCAGGTGATCTACCGCCCCGCCGCTGGGTGGCAGGAATAGGAACCATTACCATTCTAGAGCCAGATTTTCTCTTCCACCTGTCTCCTGAGGGGAGGCTGGGTGGGCCATTTAATTGTATATATCTGCCAGGTAAGTATGTATGAAACTTTATTGTACAATAACAACATCATTTTCATACATTCAACTTCCCTGTCAGATATATACTTAGCTGATTGGCACCTTTGGTGGAGGGTAAGAGACAGCTAATTACTGATTAGACAGGTAAACAACATACGTTGTAGATAATAAATAAATAAAACCGTGGTTCCTATCTGCTTTGTCTCAAGAGCCTCAGCGAGGATGTGACCTATGGCTAAGAGTTCTTGTAGATCTGTCAATGGGGTCTTATCCACTTACTCGACAGAATCTAATGGTCATTTGTCAATGGGGTCTTATCCACTAACTTGACAATACACCTATGCCTAGTGGCATAATTAAGGAGCACAACACCGATCCCGATCACCTGATCCTAACACGAGGGTTTATGCTTAATTTGAAAAGAGTTATCCCCAAACTCCTTTCAAACAACGCAAAGAAAAAACACTATGTTAAAATAAAAATTAACTGACTAGTTAAGGATCAGTGTCGGCTCCCTATCCCAGCAACGTATCCGTAGACACGTATAACCAAGAGAGAAGGATCTCTCGTAGGTCAACTTGACCTCCTTCGTGTAATGGGAAGTCAACACAGAGTTGCATCTCCCGTAAGTGACAGCTAATATGTCCTCATGACATCTTGTTATGGAAAGAACAAGAATTCATAAAAGCTCGCACTTCATGCACTTTTAATTCTCAGCTGTTTGAAGGAATCATCAAGTTACTCATGAAGTGCTTTAGCGATCACACTTGTTTCAAGGAAGACCAGGGCTTTCTTTGAAATGGATCTCTTCTGGATGAAGCCTAGAGCCTGGCTGGCGTCTGGCTGGCGCCTCATGCCTGCCTGGCGCCTCGCGCCTGCCTGGCGCCTCGCGCCTGCCTGGCGCCTCGCGCCTGCCTGGCGCCTCGCGCTTGCCTGGCGCCTCGTGCCTGCCTGGCGCCTGACGCTTGGTTGGCGCCTAGCTCCTGGAAGGTGCTTTTCGCCCGACTCCTGGCTGGCGCCTCGCGCCTGGCTCCAGACTGGCACTATTTGGTGCCTGGCGCCTGACTGACTCCTCTCCACTTGCTGGAGCTTTGAGCTTGGTAGAGTCTCGAGGATGTCTGGCGATGTCCACATCGGACACTCTTATCTGTCCGATTTGTTCGCCTCTAGCGCATCAGTGCTAGGTTGGAGGCCCCCTCTTTCTCTTCATCAGACAATGACAGTGTTCCTTGAAACTGTCTGCCTCTGGCGTTTTTTTTTTTTTTTTTTTTTTACGCCTGTTTGAGCGCTACATTGTCCGAAAGTCCTGAACCTCCACAATAGTTTATCAGGAGACTGGAGAAGGGTGGAAGAAATTCTTCCACTTTGAGCTTTTGGCCTCTCCGGCAAGGGGATTGTAGTCAGCTACATCCATTAGACGATAGGATATCTAACAGTAAGAGAGAAAAGTCTTCCTCCGAGGAGGATCCTTCTTGAATCCTTCCGTTGCTAACGAGATCTCTTCCTATCTGTTGATGAAGTTCCTCATTGCAGAATCTTCCCTATCCTTGTCCGAAGGAAGGGAAGGAGCTTGGAAGTTGAAGGAGACTCTGAGCTGAAATTGGGAGGACTCCTCATTTCTAGCTCTTTATTGTATCCCTCTGAATACCTTCTGGGAAGCATTTCGAGCCCTCATCGCATCCCAAAGACTCTGTAGGCAAACATTTAAACCATTCCTTCTTCTGTAGATAAAAACGTAAGTACCCTGCCTGGACAACGAAACCTCTATCTGAAAGTGTTGAGTCAGGAATAGAGGGTTTTAGTTCTTTTACCAGACATACTATGCTGGCAAGAACCCATAGCCGAGTCTCCATAGAATATGATGCGAGATTCCAATGCACCAAAAAATTCACTTTGCCTTCTTGGATGTTTAGGGCCAGAGAAATAAAGAATTCCCTCATAAAACTTCTCAAAGAAGTTTGATGAGGAGCAGTTCCATCTTGTCAGAACCCGGAATCTGTGGCCACAAAAGATCCCATTAGAAGTACATGATATCCTACACTTGTCGTATTGAGGTATCATATAAGATCCCGAAGCTGTTAATCCTCTGTTATCTCCAATTCCCATTGTAGAGACAGAGCATAGCCTTTTACTGCGCTCTTTGATAGCAGATATATACAAAGGTGATTCTTCCCTCTGAAAAGGAAGAAAAAACCTCTATGTGGTTCACAGAGGTATCGGAAGAGGACAGTTTCCTCATTCCATCAAGCATGATTTGCAGCAATTCTATGCCCTGGCCATGACTATTGTCATTCACCTTGAAAAAATCCTCTCATTCATGTCCACTTCTGGTCAGTCTGCATGCAGACAGACTCAGAGTGGAGAGGTTGTTAAGGTCTATTTATAATAGATGATGATAGAATATCCAGACTTTCTTGGAAAAGACTTCCAAAACATGCTGTGAGAAGAACGTGACCTCTGTGAATCCAATCTCTCTAAGACCAAAATGAGGCATAAAGTATCATTCTCTCTCCTTTGACGCCCATTTATCTTAATATCTGTTAAGAATGTATAAATTTAGGGGAAAAAAGACTAAAGTTTATTCCCCTTATAAACTAAAAAAGGCATATATTGCTACCTTTCTTGGTTCGAGAATAAGGAAGCAGTATAGAGGCAGCATGTTCGTCTTCCACCTTGCGAAGAGATCTATGACGAAGACATCTCGCAGGTTTCCACAACTCTCTTTCCAACTAAGATTAGACATAAGTCAATAGTTATATTGTCGATCGAGAAGGTTCTCACGGACGTGCAACCTCGTGCAGCGAACCTCTTAAGGATCGTTACGTTCCGTGTCTGTGTTCCAAACAGATTCTCTCTTGTTAACGCGAACAGAGGCGAAAAAAGAGATTCTCAATACTTCTTGAAATATGAGAGAGCTGTGGAAATGGCTTAATTGATTTAAATCATTTCTTCCCTCCTTGGGATCGAGCCCCCTTCAAGATAGACGGGGAACGAAATCAGGAACGAACCGTGCCCTTACTGAGCCTGCTGTCAGAGAGGTTACTGAACCCTTCGATTAATAACTCGCTATATCGAAAAGTTAGCAAGTCCATTATTTTGCTTCTGTAAGCATGAGAGCATCAAATAATATATATAGCTCTACTGCGTTAAATTCATAATGTTGTCTCATTCCTATAATCCTGTTACATTGCGGTAAACATTACCACAAGGTTACAAGGGATCTTTTTATTGAAAACTCCTTAGCAAAACGAATACCATGTTATTCATGTTTGCCTATAAATCCCCTCAATTCGAGGCTAAGTACATGATTGTAGGGGGAATATACGGTTAATCATTCGATCCCGTAGGAGAGAGAGATGTAACCAACTGCTCATGACTGAGAACTGGATGGTACTGTATTGGCTTACAATGACAGCCGTCTCGTTCGCTGCCTCGCTGCATTCTTCCTGATTTGCCAGTTACTCCATTCAAGGAAGGAATATAATAAAATTATTCTCGAGCCTAAGGAAGCTCTCAATAATGCATATTTAGGCCAAACAACCTTTGTTAAATACCGAAGCTGAGTAGGTATTGTTGTAACAAACCTTTTAAGCAAAGTCCTTACTAGGATATTCCTGTAAGGATATAGATAATTCCATAGCGAACCACAAAGGCAAATATGGTATGCGTATATTGACTTGTCATTCAGTAGTCGTATACACCAAATCTTCATACTACATTCTTTCCTCTCCGATGCAGAGAGAATGGAAATCTTACTCTCTTCGTTCTTTTCGTCAATAAACCCGAATTAGTATTAGTCGAAAGAGATCGCAAATGAAAACCGAGGATCGAAGAGAATCTCTCAAGCTTTTATTCTCTTGGAGATAAGGCTGTATTCTTCGCCTCTATTATCTGGAAGAGCCTCTAATCAATGAATAAGAGCTCGTACGAATCTTGTTCAATTTCCAAACAATTGCCACTCTTTCCGTAAATGGTTGGTTGCATTATTTTTAGAAGGAGGATGATTTTAATATCCTCTTACTAGTAATGAACTAATTCTCTCAATAAAAAAGGTCGCTAAGGTCTTATAAACTGAGAGACCTGCCCCCTTATTGGCTTCCAATTCCGATCTATCTTCCATTTCTTGTCCATCAAGTTGGGAGAAGAATGAGCAATCGGAGAAGAGCGCCTCCTATTGTAAGGTGAAGGTCTTTTAGCAGTACCGACTCTAACCTGACAAGGACTACGGCCGCCTGTGCGACATCTTGAGTCCCCGCCAGGAGAAGGCCGATCTTGCTCTTGCCTTTACTTGCATTAAGACTCTGACATCTAAACCTAAGAGCTAAAAGCTTAGAATATGCCAATAAAATGTATAAATAATCAGTATGTACTCATTTCAAATAATTATTAATTAATCATTAACTATAATACACAAACAAACAAAAAAAAACCTTCCAATCGATTGTTTACATTCAGCTCTTACCCGTCTTACGAGTACCGAACGAACGCCAAGCAATCATTTTTCCTAGCACACAGTAAGCCATAAATTTTCATTTGTATCTCTCTTCAACTAATGAAACTACCAAACAGTATAATAACCATTCATTTCTATTCTTTATTCTATCTTTACCTAATGGAGATACCGAGTTACTGACAGCTATAATGAAACATACGTATACGTAACGTAATATTAAAACAGAAGAAGAATTCTAAAAAATACGTATTTGTTGGCAGTCTGATTTATTTTATATTTTATGATATCTAATTCACAATTTTTTTTTATTAAATGTATTGCCTGTACTCATTTCAAATAATTATTAAGTAACCAATAACTATAATAATAAAAAAAAAAAACGCTTCCAAACTTCTGTTTACATCCAGCACTTACAAGTATCGAACGATAGCCAAGCAATCACTTTACACAGTAAGCCAAAAATTTTCAATATCTCTCTTCCAACTATGAAACTACCAAACAGTATAATAACCATTCATTTCTATTCTTTATTCATCTTTACTAATGTTTTTTTTTATTAAATGTATTGCATGAATAAGTTTTTCAATTTACAGCATCCTTTACCAATAGAATACTTAAAGCACAAGGGGTAGATGCTGACCAATAGGAGAGCAGGACCTTATGGGGTGACTGGTGACCTAGCATCAGGAACCAATGGGAGAGTGGGGAGGATGGTGGCGAGTTTACTCAGTTGGCGGCGCGGGGGTCGTTTAAATTGTTTCGCCCGTTATCCCTTATATATATATATATATATATATATATATATATATATATATATATATATATATATATAGTATATATATATATATATATATTATATATATATATATGATATAATATCATATATATATATATATTATATATATATATAATCTATATCTATATATATATAATATATATACAGTATATATATATATTATATACACGTATATATATATGCCCACGAGGTATAGAGGGGGAAGAGGGAGAGGGAGACAGCATCAGCTTCTTATGTGCACTCTTCTCGGAAGGCGGGGAAGAAGCAACGCGTTTCCTACCAGTCCTCCCAACCGATAAGGCAGCCAACTTCACATTTAAAACAGAGTCCAGCCTCTGAAGCACCGCCTGGCATATGAGCTCGGACTGATGTGCCAGAGAAAGCTCCGAAGACAAGGAAGGCAGATGTCTCGAACTGGGCGGCAGAGATGTCACAGCTAAGAGAGGCAGCTCGGAGGAGGCGACTGGAAGATACACCATCGATGAGAGTGATGTCACAAGCAGTGGTGACGTCACGACCTCCCCTCTGAGCGAAGGGGAAAGAGACGCCATTGGCGGAGGATTACACAAAGATGGGCCCTGTGACGACAACAACGGGGCTGATGCCGCAGCATCACTCCGAGACAAGGCGGCGGCAGACACCAGCGGAGCAATACAAGATGGCTGACTGCTCCCACTCGTGGAGACAAGGCCGGGAGGGGGGGATGGCCTGGCTGGACTGGGGAGGGGGGATGTGAGCCTCCTCAAAAGGCACTAGCAAACCCCCCAAGGACAGGGTACCCCCTAGCCCAAGCGTCTTCCAAATCGCTGCCATGTTGGATGCCTCCGACTCTGGAAGAGAAGAGAACGATGAAAAAACCTCACCCTTCTCAGGAACCGAAAAAACTCCCGAGGAAGAGGGGGCTACATTACAAATAATACCCTGGCGATCTCCCGATACTTCCATTGACGAATCCATGGAAGAAAAGGAAGAAGAAGCAGGGGCAACGCTACTATGGGGGTTGACTACTGCGGAAGACGAAACATCGGGAATAAGAGCAAAGCCTTCCCAAGAAGGAAGAGTGGAGACTCCGATGTTCCCTCTTACCATAAAACTTCCTCCACTGCTCCAAAGGCCATGCCCGGCATTCTGTACAAGGATTCGTAATCGTACAAAAATTGGAACGACACCTACTGCAAGTGATGTGAAGGTCCGTCGCTGATGAAGCCAAGAAATGAGAACACGGGAATCCAGGAATTCCGGGGCACCAACGCTGACGTCGAGGAGGAGCAGAAGCCATAATATTAGGTAAAAACACACACACAAACACACTAAAGGAACGAAACGGGCAAAAACCGGGAAAAAGGGGAAGAGAGGAAAAACCCAACTCTCGTCCCAAGGCGGTAATGAAAAAGACTGGCGTAGATGTTCGGCGTTTGACCACTCTTCACCCGATCTACGCATGCATTGCCAGATACCACAAGATTCCTTGATTTCCTCTACTTTTTTACCACATCCAGCTTGGCGCTAGAAATTATCCTATTGCTAAGACCGAGGGTTTGTTCGCGTATGAACAAATATGATATTGTTATGATACAATAAAGTTTGTTCATACTTACCTGGCAGATATATATATAGAGCTGTATTTTCTGAAGTCCGACAGAATTTAAAAAACTTACGACACACGCAGTGTGAGTCAGGTGGTTAGTACCCATTCCCGCCGCTGGGAGGTGGGTATCAGGAACCATTCCCATTTTTTCTATTCAGATTTTTTATTTCCACTGTCTCCTGAGGGAGGTGGGTGGGTACTTAAAATATATATATCTGCCAGGTAAGTATGAACAAACTTTATTGTATCATAACAATATCATTTTGTTCATGAAACTTACCTGTCAGATATATATACTATAGCTGAATCCCACCTTTGGTGGTGGGAAGAGACAGAATAGAATTTTTAGGAAACATATACATGCAGATAATTGATATCTTGGTTCCTTACCTGTTAGCATAGCTGACTTCGTGATTACTGTCAACCAAGTCTGCTTCTGCTTTACTAGAGTTGCCAGCGAGTTAGAGACCTATATAGCTGGTGCGCTCTAGATGATCTGTCAACGGGGGCGTGACCACGATGTGACTAGACCGTTGACCATACCATGAGGGCAACGAAGTAATAAAAACACCACCTGGCCTAGTCTACCAAAGGAAAGTCCCACTATACTAGACTAAAGGAAGGGAGATCCGCCTCAGGCGGTCGACCCCACAACCAAAAAATGATATTGTTATTTTACAATAAAGTTTTGTACATACTTACCTGGCAGATATATACTTAGCTTACGTCTCTGACGTCACGACAGAATTCAAAACTCGCGGCAAATGCGACAGGTAGGTCAGGTGATCTACCCCACCCGCCGCTGGGTGGCAGGTGTAATGAACCAATCCCCCCCCCCCCTTTCCAGTCATAATTTTTCTTCCACCTGTCTCCTGAGGGGAGGCTGGGAGGGCCATCAATCGTATATATCTGCCAGGTAAGTATGTACAAAACTTTATTGTAAAATAACAATATCATTTTTGTACATGAACTTTCCTGCCAGATATATACTTAGCTGATTGACACCCTTGGTGGAGGGAAAAAGACAGAGCTAACAAGGAAAAAGGGGAAACAAACAACATCTGTTGTAGGATACTAACAAACCTTGGTTCTTACCTGATAAGGCTGAACCGTCATTAGTTAGTTACTGTCTATTAGTCTGCAAAGCCTGAAGAGCTACAGCGAGGGCGTGACCTACAGCTGAAAAGACTCTTTGGGTCTACCGAAGGGATTTGATATCCACTTACTCAGTAGAATCCAAGTCGGATCATGTCAATGGGGATTCGCCCTCTTAAATGACAGAGCCTGACCACTACCAATGCAGGGAGCTCTAGCACAAACAGATCACCTAACCATTCTAATGTTAGCAATACGAATAGAAAGAGATGCCACTACCCGCATCCTCTTTCAAACAACCATAAAAACACAATACAAACAATAGGGGAAAAAAAAAAAATTTACAAAGGATATGCTTCAGCTCCTGCCCCAGCACCGAATCCGCCGATACATACGGGCCTAACGCGAAGCACTTATCGTAAGTAATCTTGACGTCTCTAAGGTAGTGGTTCGCGAATACTGAATTGCATCTCCAGAATGTTGCTTTCATCAGATTCTGGAGTGACATATTCTTGTTGAAAGCCAAGGACGTAGCAATGGCTCTTACCTCGTGAGCCTTGACTTTCAAAAGCTTGAACTGATCCTCACCGCAAGCCAAATGTGCTTCCTTCACGAGGCTTCTAATAAAGAAGGACAAAGCATTTTTAGACAATGGTCTACTGGGATCCTTTACAGAGCACCAAAGTCTGTCCTTAATGCCCTTAAGAGACTTCTTCCGCTGGAGGTAGTATCTTAAAGTCCTCACAGGGCAAAAGAGTTCTTTCCGGCTCTTCCCCTACCAAGGGGAGCTAAGCCTGGAACCTCAAAAACTCCTTGGCCCAAGGGATTTGAGGGGTTCTCGTTCTTAGCTAGAAAAGAAGGAAGGAAGGAACAAATCACGGATCTCCTTTGAAACCTACCCTTCCTTCTAGAGCTGAAGCTCACTAACTCTCTTGGCAGATGCTAAAGCCAAAAGAAACAGAGCCTTCTTCGTAAGATCCTTGAAAGAAGATGACTGGGGAGGTTCGAACTTCGAGGACCTCAGGAAACGAAGAACCACATCCAGGTTCCAGCTCGGAATTTGAGACGAGGGTTTCTTGCAAGTTTCGAAAGATCTTAGCAGATAATCTAGATCTTTGTTGTTGGAGATATCTAAGTTCCTGTGCCTAAACACAGCTGCTAACATGCTCCGTTATCCTTTGATGGTCGAAACTGCAAGACCGCATTTTTCCTGAGAAAAACCAGAAATCTGCGATTTGGGTCACAGGAGGTACTGGAAGTAGGAAAGCTTCTCGTTTCTGTCTGCACCAACGGCGAAAGAACGTCCCACTTCGACTGGTAGACACTAAGGGTAGAGGGCCTTCTAGCTGAGGCGATAGCCTTCGCTGCCTTAGCTGAAAACCCCTTCGCTCTGACAAGACTTTTGACAGTCGAAAGCCAGTCAGATTGAGAGCGGGGAGGTTTTTGTGATACCTGTCGAAGTGGGGTTGTCTGAGCAGATCTACTCTTTGTGGAAGAGCTCTTGGAAAGTCCACCAGCCATTCCAGTACCTCTGTGAACCAATCTTGGGCCGGCCAGAATGGAGCTACCAGCGTCATCCTTGTCGCTTCCGAGGCCGCAAACTTTCTGAGTGTTTGACTCAGAATCTTGAATGGAGGAAAAGCATAGAGTCCGACCTCTCCAGTCTAGAAGGAAAGCATCGACTGACACTGCTCCTGGGTCCGAGATCGGGGAGACAGTAGAGGTCTATTCTCTTTTTTGTTCTTTGCTGTCGCAAAAAGTCGAGATGAGGTGCCCCATAACCTCCACAGGTCCTGGCAAACTTCTGAGTGCAGAGTCCACTCCGGGGGAGCACTTTTGGATTCCTCCTGCTCAGGAGATCGGCTCTGACATTCCTTTCTCCTGTACGAACCTGGTGAGGAGAACGATCTTCCTTGCCTGAGACCACAACAGCAAGTCCTTCGCTGTTTCGTACAGGGGAGAAAGAGTGGTGTCCCCCCCCACCTGCTTTCTTATGTAAGCCAAGGCTGTGGTGTGTCCGAGTTGACCTGAACTATAGCATTTCGGACGTGGGGCTCGAAGGCTTTTAAAACGCCGAACCACACTGCCATCAACTCTTTTGTTGTTGACGTGCCAGGACCACCTGTTCCCCCTCCCAGGTGCCTGACACTTCTCTTGACCCTAGGGTCGCACCCCAACGTCTCCGACGCGTCGGAGAACAATACTTGGTTCGGGTTTGGCATGTACAGAGACAGACTTCTGCAAATCGGAGAGGATCTGTCCACCACAGAAGGTCCTTCTTGATTCCTTTTGATATCCTGAAGGAGAATTCCAGGTCTAGAGAGAGACACCTCCAGTTCTGGTAAAGGAAGAATTGGAGAGGTCTGAGATGCAACCTTCCTTAAAGAAACGATTGCTCCAGCGAGGGAAAGTGTCCCCAACAGACTCATCCACTCCCTCGCTGTGCAATGCATCTTTTTCTAGAAGGTCGTTAGTTTTTTCTCTTGGCAAAACAAGCAATCCTCTCGGTGACGGATAGCCCGTAAAATCCGGAGAAACCATCCGAATCCCCAGATATATCAGTCTTTCGACTGGGATTAATTGTGATTCTTCCTGTGGAAGTTCACACCAGAAGCCCCAACGAACTTGCTAAAGTCAGTGGTTCTTTAGTAGGTCCTCCAGACATCTTTCTTGTGAGCTTGCTCTGATCAGCCAATCGTCTAGATAGAGACAGCCTCACTCCCTCCAAATGTAGCACTGCGCTACATTCTTCATTAAACCCGTGAAAACTTGAGGGGCTGTCGAAAGGCCGAAGCACAAGGCCCTGAATTGGAAGATCTTCCCTCCCATCATGAATCTCAGAAACTTCCGTGAAGAAGGATGGATAGGCACATGGAAGTAAGCGTCCTGAAGATCTAGGGACACCATTCCAGTCCCCTGGACGAAGGAGCCGCCAACACTGAAGAAGTTGTCTCCATGGCGAACTTCCTTTTTTCTACGAAGACATTCAGGGCGCTTACATCCAGAACCGGTCTCCATCCTCCTGAGCTCTTGGGAACTAGGAACAGTCTGTTGTAAAAACCCGCAGAATGAGGATCTTTCACTAGTTCTATCGCCTCCTTCTCCAGCATAAGATCTACTGCTAGAGAGAGGGCTTGATTCATGATGGGGTCCTTGTACTTGGCTACCAACTCCCTCGGAGTCGTCGTCAACGGAGGTCTTGATAAGAAGGGAATGAGGTAGCCTTTGCGGACAATCGAGAGTGACCAGTTGTCCGCCCCACTTTCTGGGCCCAGACGTCGGCAAACTTCAGAAGTCTGGCACCCACTGATGTCTGGAGAACTTGAATCCTACTTCTTCCCTCTGATGGATCTAGAGAAGGTCTTCCCTCGTTTAGTGGTCTAGATCCTCTAGAGGAAGAAGCTCTGGCAGGAGGGACTCCTCGAAAGGGCTCCTGCCTAACTGGAGTCTCTCTCTTGGTTTTAGCTTGGAAAGAAGAGTGAGGCTTCCTGGTAGACTGGGCTAGCATGTCCTGTGTAGCCTTAGCTGAAAGGGCACAAGAAACATCCTGAACGATCTTCTTAGGGAAGAGTTGAGGAGAGAGCTGAGAATACAGGAGAGAGGCTCTCTGAGCATGCGATACTGATTTCGTCAGGAACGAACAGTAAACAGATCTCTTCTTGATCACTCCCGCTCCGAAAAGTGAAGCTACTTCACTCGATCCATCCCTCACTGCCTTATCCATACACGTGAGAACACTGATAAGATCCTCAGGTGAAATGGAATCCGGGGTCTGCGTCTTCTTGGCCAAAACTCCCAAAGACCAGTCTAGGAAGTTAAACACTCCAGGACTCGGAACATCCCTTAACAGGTGGTCAAGCTCATTCATCCCCCATGTCGTCTTAGCAGACATGAGGGCAGAGCGTCGAGAGGAATCCACCAGTGAAGAGAAGTCCGAGTCTGCCGAGGATGGAAGAACGAGGGCCCGCCAAGGGGTTTTCTCCCGATTCATACCAGAATCCTAGTATTCCAGTAAGCTTAGAAGGAGGGAAAGAGAACACCGTCTTCCCTTTCTCTTCCTTCGAAAGAAGCCACTCACCAAAACCTCTAAGCGCCTTCTTCATAGAGATTGCAGGCTTCATCCTGACACAGGATGAAACCTTCGAAGTTTTCGAAGTCGAAAATAACAAAAGAGGCGCGAGGGCGGGGCGACAGGAGAAAGGGCGTCTCCGAATTCCTGAAGCAACAGGTCCGTCAAACGCTTGTATGAAGAAGAAAACGGAGGAATCTTTAGGAATTTCTTCTTCGAGGGATCCTGTTCTTCTTCCGCCGAAGATCCTTTACGATCCTTACGATGAAAGGCTGTCTTGTCCTCAGCCGAGAGTCCATCCTTGGAAGAACGTCTGGAAGAACTCTGACATCTAACCGGGGAAGTTATAACTTCCGTTGAGCTTCTGCCTGAAAAAAAAAAAAAAAAAACTCCTTCTTTTGGTCAGGATGAGGGCCGTATTCTAGGCTCTTGGCGCCTAACGAACGCAGGGCGAAAATCTGGCGAAGAGCGCCTATTAGGCGAAGAGCGCCTATTAGGCGAAAAGCGTCTATCAGGCTCCTGGCGCCTGTCTAAAGGAGAGCGGCTGCCTGGGCGAAGAGCGCCTGTCATGCGGGAAGCGATTATCAGGCTCTTGGCGCCTGCTGCAGGAGAGGCGTCTTCGGGCGACAGGGCCTACCAGGGAGAGCGTCTTAAAATTCCCGGCGCCTAACTTGAGGAGAGCGAATCTCTGGCGACGAGCGGTCCTACCAGGAGGAGAAAAGCGTCTGACAAATTCCCGGCGCCTAACTTGAGGAGAGCGAAAATCGGGGAAGAGCGCCTTGAAGGGAAGAGGCGCCTACCAGGCTCTTGGTGCTGCTAAGCGAAGGGCAGCTGACAGGAGAAGAGCGCCTGTCTACCAAAGGGCGTCTGGTCACAGGAGAGCGAAAGCCTGAAGGAGAGCGCTACCATGAGAAAAACGCCTACCAGGCTCCTGGCGTCTGCCAGCGGGAGAGATCCTGTCTCGAGACGAGCGCCTGTCAGGAGAGGCTCGTCTACTGGAAAGCATGCCCCTTGTCCTACGGAGAAACGATGTCCGCAGGAGAGCCTGTCCGTTGAAGCGCCTCGTACTACGATCCACTCCTGGAGAGAGGGCGGTTACTGACGAATAGCGTAAACCTGGAGAAGAGCGCCTGGACTTCTTTACCGGGAGCGAGACGTCCTTCCTACGACAAAGAAGTCACAATCAAAGAGTCAGCCAGAGCCGTAATCTGCGCCTGCAGACTAGCCAACACACGTGTAGGAGACTTAACAAAGTCCTTCACGGGAGACGCAGCTCGATCCTTACTAGGAGAGCGAAACTCCAAAGAAATCCTCGGTTTCTTCACATCCAATCCAGGATCTTCCGAAAAAAACTTCAGGGCTGGAGGGGAGAGCGGAAGAAGCCTGCCAGGCTCTCTTCGACGGCCGAGAAGCTTCCGAGGAGCTCCAACCACGCTTGGGCGAAGGAGAAGGCGAAGACGAGAAGCATTGTCGTAAGACTTCTCTCTTGGCGCGATCCAAGGTAGCCTGGGAGCGAACATCAGGCGCTACCGAGGGGACGCCTGACCGGTGGGGGTTCTCCCCTAACCTTTCCTGCGGCTTTTCGACTTTCCTCCTCCACTGGGTCCCTGGGAGTCTGGAAGAGGGTCCCTAGGCTGAAGCTTAGGGAGCCGATCAGACGCACCCTCCACTGCACTGGGATCACTGCCACAAATTGCTATCCACTCTTACCTTCTAGCACTTTAATTTTCAGCTCCATGCTGCGAATAGTGGCTCTCATAGTGTCCACCTCCGAAGGCGCATCTTCGGGTTCGGTGCAGGAAGCAGGGGCTGAAACTGGTAAATGCGCTACGTCTACAACAGGGTTATCAACTTCAAACTCGCTAGCGCGAGACCTACTAGAACTCCTAGATGAAGCTTTCCTAACCTTGTCCTTCTCAAGCTTTCTTACTAAAGAAGAAAGCGCCTTCCATTCTTCTTCATTCAAATTACCACATTCATTACAAGGGTTAATAAATGAGCAGTCATTCCCCCTACACCTCATGCATACTGTGTGAGGGTCTACCGCAGCTTTCGGTAGCCTCACCTTACAATCGCTTACAGAACAAACTCGAACATAGTTTGATTTCTTAATTTCTAAATCAGACATAATGAAATGTTCCAAGAATAAATCAAAAGAAATAATCCAAAACGGTCCCCACAAGTCGCAAATGCCTAATCAAGGAGCAGGGACTTCACCAAAAGTCCGATGAAACAATCCAGGGCGAAAACGAGTAATAGTCCAAAATCGAGAGGTATCGACAACAGATGTAGTCGACACCGGCGACAGAAAAATTATGACTGGAAAGGGGGATTGGTTCATACACCTGCCACCCAGCGGCGGGTGGGGTAGATCACCTGACCTACCTGTCGCATTTGCCGCGAGTTTTGAATTCTGTCGTGACGTCAGAGACGTAAGCTAAGTATATATCTGGCAGGAAAGTTCATGTACAAAAACACACAACATTAAAAAACTCACCTAACCACTAAAGGATAGGATGAGTGCTACCTCCCTCCCCAAACAGTGGTATGAGTAAACGTATGGTCCCGCGATAGCAATGTTCGTATGTTGCTTTCACCTCCCGCAGGTAGTGTGAAGCGAACACCGAATTGCTCCGCCAGTAGGTGGCACTCAAAATGTCACTGAGTGCCATATTTTTGTGAAAAGCTACCGAGGTCGAGATAGCCCTCACCTCATGGGCGTTCACTTTTAAAAGCTTCATATCACTATCACTGCATGTGGCATGAGCTTCCTTAATGGTGTCCCTCAAGAAGAACGTAAGCGCGTTCTTCAACATGGGAAGATCTGGCTTCTTGACAGAGCACCACAACTTACCAGAAGGGCCTCTACTACAGTCCTTAGTCTTTTCTAAATAGAATTTGAGAGCCCTGACAGGGCACAGGATTCTCTCTGGTTCTCGTCCCATGATTTCTGTCAAACCCTTGATTTCAAATGTCTTCGGCCAAGGGTTGGAAGGGTTTTCGTTCTTTGCCAAGAATGTAGGGCTCAAAGAACATACAGCATCATGATTCATAAACCCAATATGTTTGCTTATGGCCTGGATCTCGCTAACTCTCTTCGCCGTCGCCAGAGCAGTTAGGAAAAGTGTTTTTCTCGTCAGGTTTCTAAGCGAAGCTGAGTGAAGCGGTTCAAAATGGCTGGACATAAGGAACTTAAGAACTAAGTCTAAGTTCCAAGATGGTACTTTTGGTTGAGGAACCTTCAAAGTCTCAAAAGACCTTAGGAGATCATGAAGGTCTCTGTTATTGGCCAAATCCAGCCCTCTATGCCTAAAGACTACGGAAAGCACACTCCTGTAGCCCTTTATCGTAGGCACCGCTAATTTAACTTCCTTCCTCAAGTAGAGAAGGAAGTCCACTATCTGGCTCACAGAGGTTGAGGTGGAGGAAATGCCCTTCTTTCTGCACCAACTTCTGAAAACAGCCCACTTGGATTGGTACACTGCAAGAGAGGAAGGTCGCCTTGCAGTGGCGATCGCTCTTGTCACAGGTCTTGAAAAACCCCTCGCTCTGGCCAACTTCTGGATAGTCTGAACGCAGTCAGACTCAGAGCGGGGAGGTTTTTGTGGTACCTCTCGAAGTGGGGCTGTTTGAGTAGATCTGTCCTTGGGGGCAGAGTCCTTGGAAAGTCTACCAAGAAGGACATTACCTCTGTGAACCAGTCGGTCGCTGGCCAGAAGGGGGCAATTAGGGTCATCCTCACTCCCTCTGATGCCGCGAATTTCCTCATTACGTCCCCTAGGATCTTGAAAGGGGGAAAGCCGTATAGGTCTAGTCCCGACCAGTCCCAAAGAAGGGCGTCTACTGCTACTGCTCCTGGGTCCAGAACCGGTGAGCAGTACAGCGGAAGTCTCTTTGTTCTGGAAGTTGCGAATATGTCCACGAGAGGACATCCCCACAACTTCCACAGCCTCTGGCATACGTCCTGATGGAGGGTCCATTCCGTCGGCAACAGTTGACCTTACCGACTGAGAAGGTCTGCTCGTACGTTTTCCACTCCTGATACGAATCTCGTCAGGATAGTGACGTCGTGTGCCCTCGCCCAAAACAGGATTTCCTTCGCAAGGATGAACAGAGACCGAGAGTGGGTTCCTCCCTGTTTCTTGAGGTATGCCAGGGCTGTGGTGTTGTCCGAGTTGATCTGCACCACCTTGCTGGAGACTTCGTCCTGAAAGAACTGGAGCACAAGAGGAATTGCTGCAAGTTCCTTGAGATTTATGTACCAGGACACCTGTTCCCCTCTCCAGGTGCCTGACACTTCCTTCCCCCCTAGTGTCGCTCCCCACCCTGTGGAAGACGCGTTGGAGAACAACACTAGGTCGGGGCTCTGAGCTTGAGAGAAAGTCCTTCTGCAAGCTTCCTTGGATCTGACCACCATCTTAGGTGTTCTTTCACCTCTTCCGATAACAACAAGATCGCTTCTAGGGCATTCTCGTGCTTCCAGTTGTTCGACAGGAAGAACTGAAGAGGTCTGAGGTGCAACCTCCCTAGGGAAACAAAATTTTCCAGTGAGGAAATGGTCCCCAGCAGACTCATCCATTCCCTCACCGAGCATGATTCTTTCCCCAGAAAGGCTGACACTTTCTTTGCTTAGGCATTGTTGTTGTCGCTCCTGGGACGGAAAAGCCCTAAAAGCCACTGAGTCCATCTGAATCCCCAGATAGACTATGGACTGTGAAGGGGTCAGATGTGACTTTTCGAGGTTTACCAGAAGACCCAGGGACTTCGTTAAAGACAAGGTCGTGTGAAGGTCCTCCAGACACCGGTCTTTCGAGGAGGCTCGAATGAGCCAGTTGTCCAGGTAGAGAGAGATCCTGATCTTCGCAAGATGAAGCCACCTCGCAATGTTCTTCATCAGGAGGGTGAACACCATCGGAGCCATGCTTAGACCGAAGCAGAGTGCCCTGAATTGGAATGCCTTCCCCTTCAGGACAAACCGCAGGTACTTCCTTGACTGGGGATGGATGGGGACGTGAAAATACGCGTCCTGGAGATCTAGTGACACCATCCAATCCCTGACTTCTACATCCGCGTCCACCTGAGCGTCAGCTGGCGCGAGCCTGGTGTCCACTGGTGCATACCTGGCTTCTACTGGCGCGCGATAGGCATCCACTTGCGCGCGTCTGGCGTCCGCTGGCGCGCGCTTGGCGTCCGCTGGGCGCGCGCTTGGCGTCCGCTGGCGCGCGCTTGGCGTCCGCTGGCGCTCGCCTGACGTCCGACCGAGCGTCAAGATCATGCTGCACTTGCACCGAAGCGTCCAAACAAACGTCGCGCTCTCGACAGGTAGCAAGCTTACGAGCGGGTAATACCCCTTCAACCGAAGAGCGCGAAACAAACTCATCGCGTCCTCTAGAGAGCCGCTGGGGAGCTGCACGAACTCTAGAAGGTGACGAAAAGGGAAGAGACGAGCGAGGAGAAGGAAAGGGAGACTGTCTAGACCTCTTCACTGGCAGCCTGTCATCCTTCCTGCGACGACGTGGATGTGTCTCTCTCTTAGAAAGTACATCAGCAAGTTGCTGCTGCAACGAGCGAAGAATCTTCTCGGTAGGAGAAGACTCCCTATCAGGAGAGGGGCTGACCCTGTGAGAAGGTGAGGGGCGAGGGGGCGCCTTCTTCCTTCTCACAGGAACAGCCACTTCACGCACTCTGGAGAGACTGGGGCGCTCGAAAGAGTCATCATCCGATGACGCTTTACTCCTCTTCTGCGGTGGGAAGGCTGCGAAGACACTGTCAGGCGAAGATCGTCGCTCGGGAGAAAATCCTGGATGTGAAGCGTCCCGATCACAAACGCTCCTTTTCAATGGGCGTGAAACTGACTGAGAGGTCCACCCACTATGCGGGGAGGAAGCCTCCGAAGAAGAAAAGCACTCCTTGAGGAGGCGTGCACGCGCACGCTCCTTGGCAGTCTGGGTAGTGTCAACAGAAACTGCCCAAGGCACATCAGATCGGTGCGGGTTCCCCGTAACCCTCCTTCGGCTTTCGACATGCTCTCTCCCTGAAACCTGGGAGTCCAGCAGAGGTCCAGGCCTAGAGGTGAAATGGGGCCGATCTGACGCACCCTCCACTACACAAGGGGCACTGTCACTGCACTTAGCACCTTCACTTTTGCCTTCTAAGGCAAGCACTTTCAATTCTAAATTACGAATCGATTCTAAGATGAAAGTAAGGGTATTACCCTCCACAGACACTGTTTCAGGGCCCGAAGGCAACACTACAGGGTTAGGAGTAGCAACTACAGTAGGAGGGTTAGTAGGAGAAACATTAACTTCCTGATGTTTACCTGAAACGCTCCTGGAGGAAGACCTCCTTAACCTATCACGCTGAAGCTTTCGAAGATAGGTCTCATACGCCTTCCACTCAGAATCCGAAAGACATGCACACTCCATGCAGCGATCCTCATACACACAATCATGCTCCCTGCAACTCTTACACAATGTATGCGGGTCTACCGATGCTTTCAGTAGCCTACCTCTACATTCACTCCTAGTGCAAAACCTGGCGCTAGCCGAACTAGTCCCAGACATCTTAGTTTAAAGAGAAATCAAGCCAAAATCAATTAATTCCACAAATAACCTGTGCCTAGCCACCGATCCAAAGTCAAGATACCAAAAAAAAAATAAGGATACTTAAGTAGCCAAAGTTTCCTAAATCCAAGACGGAGGTGCTGAAAACAGTTGTTTAAAACACCGGCGACAGAAAAAATATGAATAGCAAATGGGAATGGTTCCTGATACCCGCCTCCCAGCGGCGGGAATGGGTACTAACCACCTGACTCCCACTACGTGTGTCGTAAGTTTTTTAAATTCTGTCGGACTTCGGAAAATACAGCTATATATATATATCTGACAGGTAAGTTTCATGAACAAAAAGTGATATAAAATAACTTACCAAAGTCCCTCCATGACCTTTATCAGCCCTCTGAAGTGGTTTGGAAATTTTCTCCTGAATCCCATTTTTTTCTTGTTCAGAATGACTTTCAGTTGATCCACCAACTACATCATTCTCTCCAGCTGAAGTTATTTCCCTCAAGTTGTCTTTAATTCCATCATCAACAAAATCAGAATTGCCATCAATGTTCACTTCAAGCTCCTCTGAATTGTCGTCATCTTCTACATCATCTTCTCCAACATCATCATCTTCCTCTTCCTCATCATCACTGTCAATGGCTGTGCTGGCATTTGAATTAAAAGTTGCTAATAGTTTCGATACAGCATCTGTGTCATCCTGCTCCTCTTCACTTGAATCCTCATCAACATGAAATCCTTCATCCACTACTTCATTTTCCTCAGTGTCCTTAACCTTAAAAAAAATGGAATACAAATTTATTAATTACAACCAATCCCTTTTAAACTTAGTTCTGATACATATAAAAATGAAGTGATTTTGATCTCAAATTGATTTTAATCTAAACTAAACAACTAGTAAATACACTTGTAAGATATAGTTAGTCAAGAAACACATAAAAATGACTGATCCACAAGATATATATCAAGTCTACATAGTCTATGGGTTCAGGAGCAAGAGAACACAAGATTTAACTATTAATGTCCATAGATAAAGTCCTAGGATAGCCCAAACTAGAGTAACATTGCTAGTGCTAGTTGAAAAAAAAAAAAAAAAAAAAAAAAGATACAGTCCAAATTAGAGTAAACTGACCAGTGATGGTTAAAAAAAAAATAAACTGAAAACTTTCATGCTAATTCTAATTACTCATTGATATACCATACAAGCCAAATCCTTTCAAAAAGAAGTTTTCCATGCCATCAGCTTGAAACAACCATTGAAGCACGGCAACAAAGTACAAACCCTCGGAAGACTCACTGATTGGTGGGGGAATGTGAATAACACTCTAGAACGGACTGGAGTTCAGCACACCTGGGCTATACCTCCTGGTCATAAGAGCTAGGAGTGCCCTGCCTCTGACAACTTGATCAGAGTATAGGAGCTGCATGATCAAGACTCAGACTTTTGCGCCTTTTGGAAATGATAGAGGAATCGTAACTCATCAAAAAAAGGGGCTGGGAAGAATATTTAGAGTCGGAAGCATTAATGCAAAGTTCTGGGAAGGGTTTGCATTATTGCCATTCTCTTTCCTCTCCTTGCTAGAGGAAGGAACAGAATCGCTTCTATAATTCTGATAAGAAAAATAGAAATGAAACTCAATATGCAATTTTACCGCATCAAACACCCGACCAGCAAATATACGTTCGAGTCCTATCCTCAACCTGAAGGAAGAGGAGTAGAAGGACAGAGAGAGGAAGGTGGAGAGGCCAGTCACTCTCGCATCCTTCTTACCTTTAGGACTGCACACCAAAGGCAAATGCAACTTGTCCTCTTGAAGAAGCCAGGTAAGCAACGACAACATGTAAGCATCCACCACCAGTCCAAGGAAAAGAGGTTCCGGACCTGTGGGCAGACCCGAAGAGAAAAAGATATAAATATGGTCACAACGATACCTCATCTATCTTCCTGTCCAACACATTCTTCAGAGTGATGCAATGTACCCAGCCACTGGACATATCCAACTGCAGAGAAGTCTCTCATGATCTTGTATGACTTGGAGAAAGATGTGTCATTGGACACTTCTGAGTTGGCAGTCTGCAGTGGATAAAGACATCGACACACAATGAAGGGTGGCAATCCTTCATGGGTACAGCAACACAGTAATAAGACAAAGTAATGATTGATCTGGATCAACCAATACAAAGACCACAGCACAGATCATGAAGGACTCAGACTCATCAACAGATGCCGATTGGACAGCCGCGCATCCGAGACGTAGACATGACACCTGCATTTGAAGGGTGATGCTGAGAACAACCATACAAATAGTCTATCTTGTTTATCAATGATGTTAAGAGACGATATGATGATTCTCGTGAGGCATGTGCACATTAGTTGAGAGTCAAGTGCCTTCTAGAGACTGAGGTCCCTGTGATGGCAAGACAGAAGTTTCTCATCAGTAGCTGAATTTCAACAAAGGAGAAACAATACTACATTACTAGTGAATGACTAAGGTGAATGTGGACCTACGTCTTCACAGCTGAATCGAGAGAAGTAAACTCTCACGATTCTGATCGATGAAAAAGTCCTTTCAATGACACCAGCCAGTGAAGACAGCTTTAATCCCTGTTGTTTTACAGAGGACTGAAAAAGTTATTGCCTTATTTCATTGCTGCTCGGCAAGAAAGTCAGAGTTCGCAATGAAGGCGGAGTCTTTCAGTAATGAAAACACAAGGTGCAGGTGCGATGGAACAGAAGACTAGACTACAGACTTCTGCTATACCATGGGGTAAACAAAAAGATGATAACGAGTCTAATGAGATATACCTCTGTCTGAAAATTCTCACAACTGCAAATGTGGTGCAGGAGAGATGGGCATTATGAAAAAATTCCGTGCCAACCAGAGACCTAAGTCTGTGACTGCCAGGTAGAGACAGAGAGATTCGAATTGGTAGTTAATCTTCAATAGAGGAGAAACAATACCAAACTGAAAAGAATCTCGGAGAGCGAGCAGTATCGGGGCAGAGCTGTATACCACTCGCTCAACTCGTTATACTGAGTTGCCTGGTAGTGCATTCCATGAAGGAATGCGTTCGGGTAGAATCATCGAGCTCAAAAAGATACACTCGTGCATCTGCATTTTGACTGAAATGGGAGGGAAGAAAACCCTCCTGTTTGGTGATGATGCAAATGCCGTGGTGTTGTTGGGAAGCAATATCACTAGTCATCTCAAAATCAAAACCGGTAGCTCATGGGAGGCCTGAAAGGCTGTCTTGAGTTTCAGGTTAATTAAGTGGAGGTACTATTCGTCTTGGTCACATACCAGAAGAATTAACTTAAAGATATGCGTCTACTACTCACACGATGCAACTGATAACAGAAGCATGTCACAAGAGACATATACTGGTACATTTGTAGGTTCCTGTAAATCACACTCCAGCCTAATTCTTCATCATTCGAGGGACAAGAATAAGGACTGGAAGCAGACCTTTATTCTCTAATGAAGAGAGAGAAGGTGAAGTTGTCCCGAAGAGAGACTTCTACAGTAATTAAAGGATACCGAAAACGACTAGTTCAAACCAAACTGGTTGTTCTAAAAACAGCAGCACTGGAGAGGCATTCAAACTTCTCGGTGCTATCCATCCTGAACAATTCATGTATCTTTGGTAAGATCATAATAATGAACCAAAAATCACAATTTTTGAAAGTAAAATGTTATTGTTATTATACAATTAAGTTTGTTCATACTTACCTGGCAGATATATATATAGCTGTATTTTCTGACGTCCGACAGAAATTTCAAAACTCGCGGCACACGCAGTGGGCGGCCAGGTGGTAGTACCCATTCCCGCCGCTGGGAGGCGGATATCAGGAACCATTCCCATTTTCTATTCATATTTTTATTAATGCCTCTGTCTCCTGAGGGGAGGAGGGCGGGCACTTTAATTATATATATCTGCCAGGTAAGTATGAACAAACTTAATTGTATAATAACAATAACATTTTGTTCATGCCACTTACCTGACAGATATATATACGTATAGCTGAATCCCACCTTCGGATGGTGGGAAGAGACAGAATAGGATTTTTTAGGAAACTTAAATTAAGTAGATGATATACATCTTGGTTCCTCACCTGTTTGCAAAGTAGACTATGTGATTACTGTCACGTAAGGCTGCTTTTGCTTAAAACAGAGTTGCCAGCCAGGTGGAGACCTGTAGTGCTGGTGCGCTCTGGATGATCTGTCAACGGTGCGAGACCTCAACGTGACAAGACCATCGAGGCCATACAAATGAGGGCAACGAAGCAACTGACCACCACCTGACCAACTATTCACAAAAAACCCCTTAAAAACTAACTAAGGATGGGAGATCTTCACATAAGACTCACCACAACCTAAAACACAACAAACTAACCTAATCCTAACTAAGGGATAGGGAAAGAGCTACTTCCGGACCCCAATACTGTGTCCGCAGAAACGTATGGCCCCACCATGCATTACAATCGTCATAAATCGTTCTCACATCCCTTAGGTAATGTGAGGCGAAGACGGAGTTATCCTCCTCCAAAAGGTGCAATCAAGGATGTCCTTGATTGACATGTTGCTTTTTGGAAGGCAAGAGAGGTAGCGACGGCTCGAACTTCGTGCGCTTTTACTCGAAGAGGCTCAAATCAGTCTTCTGGAAAGATGAATGCCAGGCCTCCCGAATGATGTCCCTTGTAGAAAGAAAGCAACAGCATTTCTTCGATAAAGGTAACTCTGGTCTCTTCACAGAGCACCAGAGATTACCTGAGGGACCTCGTTACCTCTTTCGTTCTATGCACGTAGAACTTGAGAGCCCTGACCGGGCACAGGACTCTCTCTGGTTCTTGGCCCACCAGACTTGACATACCCTTGATCTCGAAAGTCTTCGGCCAAGGGTTCGAAGGATTTTCATTCTTCGCCATGAAAGTTGGGTTCAACGAGCAGACAGCATTGTCCCCTTTGAATCCCATTAACTTGCTAAACGCTTGAATTTCACTAACTCTCTTAGCCGTCGCAAGAGAAGTTAGGAAAAGAGCCTTCCTTGTCAGGTTTCGAAGAGACGCTGCTTGAAGCGGTTCGAAAGGGCTTGACATAAGGAATTTAAGGACTACGTCCAGGTTCCATGATGGAGGTCTCATTTGAGGAACCTTCGAGGTCTCGAAAGACTTTAAAAGGTCATGAATGTCCTTGTTGTCAGACAGGTCGAGGCCTCTGTGCCTAAAAACCGCTGACAAACATGCTTTTATATCCCTTGATGGTAGGGACCGCTAATTTCTGCACATTCTGAGGAAGAGCAGAAAATCAGCTATTTGGTTCACAGAGGTCGAGGAAGAGGAAACTCCCTCCTTTTACACCATGCCCTGAAGGAAGCCCACTTCGATTGGTAAACAGCTCTTGTGGAAGCACGTCTCGCATGTGCGATTGCTCTCGCAGCTGCTTTCGAAAAACCTCTCGCTCTGGCCAACTTTTCGATAGTCTGAACGCAGTCAGACCCAGAGCGGAGAGGTTTTGGTGAAACCTTTCGAAGTGAGGCTGTTTTTGAGTAGATCTTTCCTCCAGGGCAATGTCCTTGGAAAGTCTACAAGGAAAGACATGACCTCTGTGAACCATTCTCTCGCTGGCCACATCGGAGCGATCAGGGTTAACCTCGTCCCTTCCGAGGCCGCAAACTTCCTCATGACTTCCCCCAAAATCTTGAATGGTGGGAAGGAACGTACAAGTCCAGGCCCGTTCCAGTTCCAAAGCAAAGTGTCTACCGCGATTGCTTCTGGATCCAGGACCGGGGAGCAGTAAAGAGGAAGTCTCTTGGTCCTTGACGTCGCGAATAAGTCGACTAGTGGACGTCCCCACAACGTCCACAGGTCTCGACAAACGTCTTCGTCCAAGGTCCATTCCGTCAGTAGGACTTGTTCCCGACGACTGAGAAGATCTGCCCTGACGTTTTTGCACTCCTGCAATGAATCTCGTCAGGATAGTCCACATTTTTCTCTTTACCCACAGCAGAATCTCTCTCGCTAGGGAAAACAACGTTCTGGAGTGTGTTTCCTCCCTGGTTTTTTAAATAAGCGAGTGCTGTGGTATTGTCCGAGTTTATCTGAACAATCTTGTTCTCCAAACTCCTTTCGAAGAACTGCAGGGACAGAAATACTGCTGCCAGTTCTTTGACATTTATATGCCAGGCTACTGTTCCCCTCTCAGGAGCCTGACACTTCCTTCCCTCCTAGTGTTGCTCCCCATCCCGTGATGGAAGCGTCTGAAAACAACACTAGGTCGGGGCTCAGAAGACTTAGGGGACAACGCCCTCCTGAGCTTCTGAGGGTCCAACCCCCCACCATCTTAGATGGTTCTTGATCGGAAAGCGATATTCTCAATATGGCATTGAGATCGTCCTTGGCCTTCCACTCGTCCGCAAGGAAAAATTGGAGAGGCCTGATGTGCAGTCTTCCCAAGGAAACAAACCTTTCTAGCGAGGAAATGGTCCCCAGCAGACTCATCCATTCCCTCGCCGAGCAAGTCTCTTTCCTTAGAAAGGCTGAGATCTTTTCTAAGCCTAGCCGCTGACGTTCCTGGACGGGAAACTCGCTCGAAAAGCCACTGAATCCATCTGAATCCCCAGTACACGATGGACTGTGTTGGGGTCAGATGCGACTTTTCGAGGTTGACCAGAAGTCCCAGGGACTTCGCTAGGGCTAAAGTGAACTGCAAGTCCTTCAGACACTCTCTCTCGACGACGCTCTGATCAGCCAGTCGTCGAGGTACAGGGAAACTCTTATTCCCGAAGAGTGTAGCCACCTCGCTACGTTCTTCATTACTACTGTGAACACCATTGGAGCCGTGGTCAGTCCGAAACACATAGCTCTGAACTGCCACACTTTTTTGTCTAAGACAAACCTTAGATACTTTCTGAAAGAGGGTGGATCGGGATGTGAAAGTACGCGTCCTGCAAGTCTAAGGACACCATCCAGTCGCCCGGTCTCAAGGCTCCCAGAACAGAATGAGGCGTCTCCATCGTGAATTTGGTCTTTTCCACGAAAAGATTGAGCCTGCTTACATCTAGAACTGGAACGCCAACCTGACGACTGCTTCTGGTACTAGGAAGATCCTGTTGTAAAAACCTGGAGACCCTAGGTCCGCGACTTGTTCCACCGCTCTTTTTGTCGATCATTTGCTGAAGGAGATCGAATAAGACTTTCTTCTTTTCTCCCTGATAGGATGGAGAAAGGTCTCTGGGAGTCGTAGAAAGAGGAGGAAGATCTAAAAAGGGGATCTTGTACCCCTGCTCCACGATCTTGAGGGAACCAAGAGTCCGTGTCTCTCTCTCTCCGCTCCCGCCAAAAAACTGCAGTCTGGCTCCGACTGGTGTCTGAAGGACATGCTTCTCACTGGAAGGCTTTGGCTTAAAGGAAGCTCTTCCTCGTGAAAAACCCTCTCCCTCGAGGAGCTGCTCTCGAGGGGGGAGCCCCACGAAAGGGCTTAAACTTTCTTCGGCGGTCGAACCGCAGCTGAAGAGGTTGAAGGTACGACTGACCGTCTTGTAGACTGGGCCAAAAGGTCCTGAGTTGCCTTCTCTTGCAAACTGTTCGTCAGGTCCTTTACTAAAGTCTGGGGGAAGAGATGGTTCGAAAGAGGCGAAAACAGCAAATCCGCTTTCTGAGCTGGAGTTACCGAACGAGCTGTGAAGTTGCACAGCAAAGCTCTCTTTTTTAATAAAGCCGTTCCAAAATGAGATACGATCTCCTCCGAACCATCCCTGACGGCTTTGTCCATAACTGCTAACACGCTGGACAGCTCCCCCAGACTGAGAGATTCTGGGCTTCTCGCTTGCAGATCCAGAACTCACAAACACCAGTCAAGGAAGTTGAACACTTCCAGCGTCCTGAGCAGACCCTTCAAATGATGGTCAGTCTCCGAAGAGGTCCAGGTTACTTTAGCAGAGGGTAAAAGCGACCTCCTCTGCAAATCTACTAGGCTGGAGAAATCTCCTTGAGCCGAAGAAGGGATACGAACTCCTACTTCATCTTTGGTTCTATACCAAATGCCTTTTCCGCTAAGTCTAGCTGGCGGCAAGGCGAGGTCGTCTTGCTTGATCTCTCCTTCGTATCATCCAATCTTGGAGTTTCTTAAAGGCACGTTTCGTGGAGAGAGAAGTTTTCATCTCTACAAACTCCGGGGTTTTTCCAGTTTTAGATGAAGAAAACTGCGAAGGAGGAGACTTGGGAGCTGCGGGCTGAAACTTGTCTTCAAAAGAAGAACGCAAGAGTCGCACGAGGACTTTATAGTCCGAGATTGAAGGGGCCGCAGAAGGTTCCTCTTCAACCGATTCAGCCGAACTACTTAGCTCTCCTTCTTCCCTAAACGGAAGAGGAGACCGTCTGTCCGGAGAGGGCGTCCTAATGTCGGGTCTTGGCTTGATCAAAGGACCCCTATCCTTGCTAGAGGCAGCCTTATTTCGGCTGTCTTCTCTATGACGCTTACTACTCGATGACGGTAGAGCGTCCTGATGAGGACGAGCGTCCTTAGCGCCATCCGCGGCAGTCTCACTTGCCAGAGAAGCGTCCTTACGTTTCTCAAACGAAAGGTAAGACCTTTTCGCTGGAATACGTGCCTTGTGCGCGTAAACTAGCGTCTGGGGGTACGACTTCTTGGTCGGAATCCCAAAAACGTCTTGAAAAGAGCCCTGAACATCCTGGCGAGCTTCCTGCAAGCGTCCTGCCGAGCGTCCTGGCGAGCGTCCTGTCTATCGTCCTGGCGAGCGTCCTGACGAACGTCCTGCCTAGCGTCCTGCCAAGCGTCCTGACGAGCGTCCTGACAAGCGTCCTGACGAGCGTCCTGCCGAACGTCCTGCCGAACGTCCTGCCGAACGTCCTGCCAAGTGTCCCGCCTAGCGTCCTGCCTAGCGTCCTGACGAGCGTCCTGTCGAACGTCGTGCAGAGCGTCCTGACGTAACGTCCTTCTAGAGGACGAACGAGATCGGCGAACGAGACGAAGTAGGTGAAGGAGAAGGAGACTGCTTAGTCCTCTTGACAGGCAGTCTAAGGTCCTTCCTCCGCTTAGGCTCGACTGCTGCTGGGCGAGTCCTCTGATGACCATAAGCGAGGATAGCTGGTCCTGAAGGGACAAAAGAATGTTCTTCGTCGGGGAAGAATGAACAGAGGAAGCAGGACTGATCCTGTGAGAAGACGAGGGGCGAGGGGACGCCTCCTTCCTTCTCACAGGTACAGCTACCTGCTTCTCAGGTATACGCGCCTGTGCACGCAACCCAGCGTCCTCATCGGAGGAGATCTTACCTCTTTTCTGAGGCGGAAAAGCGTCATACGCGTCCTCCGACGAAAGCGGCGAAAGAGGACGTGAAGCGTCCTCCGCACGAAACGTCCTTTTCAGAGGACGAGAGTCTCTCCGAGCGCTCCACCCCTTGCGCGGGGAGGACGCTTCGGAGGACGAAAAGCACTCTTTCAGGACGCGCGCTTGTGCGCGCTCCTTGGCAGCCTGGGACTTTGCTACAAGGCCTGCCGAAGGGACGCCAGATCGGTGGGAAGCCCCCGTAACCCTCTTGCGGCTTTCGACATACTACTCCCTGGGTCTTGGGAGTCTGATAGAGGTCTAGGCCTAGAGGCATTATGGGGCCGATCTGACGCCCCCTCCACAACACTGGGGGCACGATCACACACTTGCACCGAGCCAGTTTCTAAGGCTTTCACTTTGGTCTCCAGAGTGCGAAGAGACTCCAAAATCAGAGAGAGAGCATTCACTTCTCCCGACACAGAATCAGAGCCCGAAGGCAACACAGGTTTAGGGGTTGTAAACACTACAGGTGTTAATGTAGGAGAGATGTTAGCCTTACCTTTGGTAGAACCACTCCTGGAGGAAGACCTCCTGATCCTATCGCGCTCCAATTTAAGGCGATAGGACTCATATACTCTCCAATCATCATCGGTCAATTTCTCACATTCATTGCACCGATTATCAATCAAACAATTAAGCCCCCTACAACTCATACATACTGTGTGGGGGTCTACCGACGCTTTCGGTAGCCTCACCTTACAATCAGCCCTCACACACACTGAAACTCACAGCACTTGATCCAGACATATCTCATATAGAAAAGTCAATCCAAAATCAAAAAACGGTCCACTATCGCGCATGCCAATTCAACAATCCAATTCAATACCAAAAAATCAATCAGATACTTAAAAGCGAGTCAAATTCCAAAAAATCCTGAGCAGAGGTCTGTAAACAGTTGTTTACCGACCGGCGACAGAAAAAAAATATGAATAGAAAATGGGAATGGTTCCTGATATCCGCCTCCCAGCGGCGGGAATGGGTACTACCACCTGGCCGCCCACTGCGTGTGCCGCGAGTTTTGAAATTTCTGTCGGACGTCAGAAAATACAGCTATATATATATCTGTCAGGTAAGTGGCATGAACAAATTGTGTTTTTCCTCACTACACAAACCTGAGTCCCTTTACATAAAAAAATTTCTTATGTAAAAAACTTTTGAAGAGGGAGGTCAGGAGGCATCAAATGACGAAGACGAAAGACGATGACCCTGTGAAAAGTTGCTGCAACAAGGGAAGGGAGGGTGCTATGTCATGGCAAGGAACTGCACCGATCAAGAGAAGAGTTCGTTCATAAGAGCCGAGCACTCGGCTTGGCAGAGCTGTCTGGTTGAGCTGAGTCGAGTGAACTGAGCTGATCACCACTACATAATTATGAGTGGTAGTAACAAAGAACTATCACTTCTTCCCAATTACTAACTGTTGTCCTTCGAGGCCGATGCTCTGAGAAGAAGAAGTAAGTGGGATTCTGTGTCTGCTGCCCTACGTGTTAGGACCTTAAGGTCCAGTACACGAGGATGGTACTTGATCATTCGCCCAGGTATTGCATGCAGTTCCAAGCTCTGCATAACTTCAAACAACACTGAAGAGCGTACTCATCTGTAGTGATAAAGGCTCATCTAACTATCCAAGCACTTGTAAAATAGTGAGCGCTTGGCAAGCGTTAGAATTTGTAAGAATTCCCATGCTCGGCGAGAAAAGCCAACTCATGTAAGACAATAATTGGGAAGAGCCTTGTCTCGCCCTGGTAAATATGATGAAGCTGAGCACTCAACAAGCGCCGGCGAAACCATGGGATCCAGGCGCTTGGAAAAACTCCTGATTATTGTAATATGTATCAGGAATGCCCGTTATACCCAAGTGTTTGGAAATCACAGAAAACCAAATCACTCTGTGAATGCCAGAAATTCCAAGGAATTTAATAGCTTAGCAAGATTCCCAATTTTTGCAATAACAGTTACAGGAGATGTCTTGCCCAAGTGCTTGGAAATTATAGAAAACCATAACACTCAAGAGAATGTCAGAAATTCCATGGAATTCGAGCATTCAGCGAGATTCCCGGGTATTGTAGTAACTTTTACCAGGATATCTCATCTCGACCGAGTGTTTGCAGATCGTAGAAGACCAAAACAATCAAAGAATGTAAGTGCTCGGCGAGACCCCCAAATTTCGTCAAATGATCATCGGGGTGGGGCTGCTCCTCAACTCCCGAAGAACTCAAGGAAGAACAGGCATAAAAACCAGTCCTAAACATGAGCATTTAAGACTGGAATGCGTGTACAATTCAACAGAATATACACTCAAGGCTCCCAAAATGACAATTTGTCCAAAATTTGCATTTTTCCTAACTATACAAACCTGAGTCCTTTTACAATAGGAAGGTACTAGCGGCAGCTGGATAGGGTCGTAAGCTTTCGAACAAGGGTTCGGTAGTTAACTGCTTGTCCGACAGGCGCGCAGCGCGCGACTGGGAGGTAAACAAATCACTTTGCTTTTGGCCCAAGCAAAAACTGCAGAGTGAGGGGTGGGTGGCATGAGGTGGGACTATGTGTAAAAGGACCTCAGGTTTGTATAGTTAGGAAAAATGCAATTTTGGACAAAATGATGTTATTATGATATAACAAAGTTTCATGTATACTTACCTGGCAGGTATATATATAGCTATATTCTCTGTTCGCACTGGCAGAATTTTCAAAACTCGCGGCAACCGCTAGATCCACTGGTAGTTCAGTGATCGCCACCCCCCGCTCCCGTGGCGCTGGTGCTCGGAATCATTCCCATTTTCGTCAGATTTTTCTCTGAACCCTGTCTCCTGAGGGGAGGTGGGTGGGAATTTAATTATATATACCTGCCAGGTAAGTATACATGAAACTTTGTATATCATATAACATCATTTTCATGTATGACACTTACCTGGCAGGTATATATATAGCTGATTGACACATTTGGAGGTGGGTCAAAGACAGCAACATTGTAAGAGTTTTAAAAATTTAAAATTTAAAATACTCTTAGATTCCTTACCTGCTAAGGTAGCTGACTTCAGCATTCCTGCCTCTTAGCCTGCTAAACCTTAGTAGCTTCCAACTAGGACGTGACCTATTAGTTGATGAAGCTAAATACAAGGGTCTGACAACTGGACGGGACCAATTTGTTGACAGGAAACCCTAGCCCTCTCTTACCACGGGCATTCATGCTAGGATAAGTTAGACCACTGAACCACACACAAAACTAACCTAACACACTACACTTCACAGACTGAAGAGGAAATCACCCTCTCAGACAACCGTAAAAACAACACCACTTCATTAAAATACCTAGCATGTTAGTAAGTTATGGGGTGGAAAATCCTTTGCCCAATACTGCTCCTGAGGATCATATGGACCCAACGTTTGACAATTGTCAAACGTTGTTTTGACGTTTCTAAGGTATGACTTGCAAACACTGAATTAGTCCTCCAAAACGTCGTTTCAATGATATCTTTGAGGGCCATATTCTTTTAAAAGCCAACGAAGTAGCTACTGCTCTCACTTCGTGCGCCTTAACCTTAAGGATGCCGAAATTTTCTTCTTGGCATAACATATGAGATTCTTTAATTAGTTCCCTAAGGAAAAGGCAATAGCATTTTTGGTCATTGCTCTGCTAGGATCCTTCACAGAGAACCACAGTGATTCTGAAGTTCCTCTAATCTTACTGGTTTTCTCCAAATAATAGCGCAATGCCCCTTACTGGACAAAGAACTCTCTCTTGTTCCTGTCCTACTAGATCTGAAAGACCCATAATTTCAAACGATCTTGGCCATGGATGAGCTGGATTCTCGTTCTTGGCCAAGAACCCCTCCTGAAATGAGCAAACCGCTTTGTCATGTTTCCAACCATATGTTGCTAAATTGCTTGCAGCTCACTCACCCTTTTAGCTGTGGCCAAGGCCACCAAAAAGATGGTCTTTTTTGAGATATCTCTCAACGAAGCTTGATCCATCGGTTCGAACTTACTAGTTCCTAAAAATTTCAGAACCACATCGAGATTCCAGGAAGGCGCTCTGTATTGGGGCTCCTTCCTTGTTGCAAAGGACCTTATGAGGTCTCTCAGGTCTAGATTATTTGTAATATCTAGACCTCTATGTCTAAATACTGAAGCCAAACATACTCCGATACCCCTTAATCGTCTGAGTTGACAATTTTATTTCCTTCTTTAAGTATAAAAGGAAGTCGGCAATTTGGGTCACAGAGGTACTGGATGAAGAAATCTTCCGACTCTTGCACCACTTGCGAAAAAGATTTCCCACTTCGCCTGGTTACACCTTAATAGTAGAGGCTCTTCTAGCTCCGGCCAACCGCTCTGGCCGCCTCTCTAGAAAACCCCCTCGCTCTGACAAGTCTTCGATAGTCTGAACGCAGTCAGACCCAGAGCGAGGGTGTTCTTGTGGTACCTGTTGAAGTGAGGCTGTTTGAGTAGATCTACTCTTGCTGGAAGTGTCCTTGGTACATCTATTGTCCATTCCAGTACCTCTGTGAACCAATCTCGGGCCGGCCAGTATGGAGCTATGAGAGTCATTCTGTCCCTTGACTCTCCCTGAATTTCTTCAAAACCTTTCCTAATATCTTGAACGGGGGAAAGGCGTAGACGTCTAGCCCCGTCCAATCTAGAAGAAAGGCGTCTACTGCGACTGCTTGACGGTCTTGGGACTGGAGAGCAATAAGTCGTCAATCTCTTTGCATTGCTGTCGCAAACAAGTCCACCACTGGGCGACCCCATAATTTCCACAGACTCTGGGCATACTTCTAAATGAAGAGTCCATTCTGTAGATAGAAGTTGACCTTCCCTGCTCAACAGGTCCGCTCTCACATTCTTCTCCCCTTGAATGAATCTGGTGAGAAGGGTCACGTTTTCCTTCTCTGCCCAAAGAAGGATCTCCTCCGCCAACTTGCAAAGAGAGATTGAAGTCCCTCCTTGTTTGCGGATGTACGCCAGCTGTGGTATTGTCCGCGTTGACTTGTACCACCTTGTTGCGAATCACCGCGTTGAACTCTTTCAAAGCCAAGAAAAATCGCCATCAGTTCCTTCCTGTTTATATGCCAAGCCGCTTCTCCTTGCTCCAACGACTGAAACTTCTTGAAGTCCGAGAGTCGCTTCCCCAGCCTGCGTCCGACGCGTCTGAGAACAATACATGGTCTGGGTTCTTTTGCTGGAGAGACGCTCCCTTCGCTAACTCCCCGGAGTTAGCCAACCACCGCAATTCCTCTTTGATCTTGTGAGGAATTCGAAACAGGAAGGAATCTGGTTGCGATTTTCTTGGCCAGACTTGGTTCAAAAATATTTGTAGGGGTCTCATGTGAAGCCTTCCTAGAGAAACGAACCGTTCCAGGGACGAGAGTGTCCCAGTAAGCTCATCCACTCTCGTGCTGAACATTGTTCTTTCTCTAGAAAGGCTTGCACTTTCCGGATGCACTGCTCTTGTCTGTTGGGAGAGAAAACGGAAAAGCCCGAAAAGTCACTGAGGAGATCAGAATCCCAAATAAACTAGCTCCTGACTGGGGGTCATATTCGACTTTTCTAAGTTCACCATCAACCCTAACTCTTTCGTTAATGTTAACGTCATTTCTAAGTCCTCCAGACATTGCTTTCTTGATTGGGCTCTTATGAGCCCAATCGCGTCCAGGTATAGAGACACTCTTATTCCTAGAATGTGTAGCCACTTCGCCACGCTCGCCATCACTCTTGTAAAACTTGTGGGGCTGTGCACAGTCCAAAGCAGAGGGCTTTGAACTGAAAGACCCTGTTCTGGATCACAAATCTCAGGTACTTCCTGGATCCTGCATGAATTGGGATATGAAAATATGCGTCTTGAAGGTCCAGGGTGACCATCCAGTCCCCTGGACGTACCGCTGCCAGTACTGAATCGGTCGTCTCATCGTAAATTTTGTTTTCTCCACAAATAAATTGAGTTGACTTACGTCCAGTACTGGTCTCCATCCCCCGAGGATTTCGCTACTAAAAACAGCCGGTTGTAAAATCCCGGAGATAAGTGATCCAGAACAGGTTCTATTGCTCCTTTCTTGAGCATAGAAAGAACTTGTTCTTGTAGTGCTTCTTGTTTTCCCTGGATCGCTGTAGTGAGCTCCAAGCTCTCTGGCGATGTAGCAAGAGGTGGTCTCTTCAGAAAAGGGATCTTGTAACCTTCTTTGGCTACCTTGACGACCCAAGGATCTGCTCCCTTTTCTTGCCAAATCTCCCCAAAACTTCTGTAGTCTGGCACCTACTGATGTCTGAGGGACTTGTTGTTCATTGTTTAGTACTGGGTTTCGAAGCCCTCTGGACGGAGCTCTTCTTGCTCTGAAGGCAGGACGAGAAAAGGACTTGCCTCGAAAGGGCTGACTAGTTTGCCTTGATTCCTTAGGGGTCTTCTTAACCACCTTGTTGGGTAAAAATTTCCTTACGAGGAAGTTAACAGATCCTGCGTCGCCTTCTGAGTTAGGGAAAGCGAAATATCCTTGATAATATCCGCAGGAAACAATTGATCCGAAGTGGGGAATAAACCAATTCGGATTTCTGGGCGTTAGAAACGCCCTTAGCAGCAAAGAGCATAGGAGTGACCTTTTCTTTAAAATCTCCTGCGGTGAAAAGAGATGCTAATTCATTCGCGCCATCCCTTAAGGCTTTGTCCATGCAGGACATAATACTGCTTGGAGTTGAGAAGGCCGTTGATTCATATCTTCCACTGTTCGTCCCAGAGCCCCCAAGGACCAATCCAGAAAATTAAAAACCTCGAAGGTCCCGGAAAATCCCTTTCAAGAGATGATCTAATTCTGATGGAGACCACACACTTTTTTGGCCGAATCAAGGCATGTCTGGCGGGAACTGTCAACAATGTTGGAAAAATCCCCCTGGGAGGAGGCAGGAACTCCCAGGCCGAGATTTTCCCCCGTCGCATACCAAATTCCGGACTTCGATGCCAATTTGGCAGGAGGGAAGAGAACACAGTCTTGCCCGCTTCCCTCTTTTCCTTCAACCACGTATCATTCTTTGAAGAGCCTTCTTAGCCGTAATCGAAAACTTCATCTTCAAAAACGAGGACTTCTTCGGAGTTTTATTCTTGGAGAATTGAAAGAAAAAATGGGTGATGTCGGAGCTGCAGGGTGAAAATCCCCTTCAAAAAGTGAAAGAAGGCAATTCGTCAATCTCTTATAGTCTGAAGAAGGTGCTTCACCCTCTTTTTCTTCCTCAGATTCTAAGTCTTCTATTTCCTCTTCTGCCGAAGACACATCCTGTAAACCCAGGTCTTGCTGCAGAAAATCTTCTCCAACCTCGCGGGAAGAGAACGGCTCCTGCCGCCTGCGTCCTGCGTCCTTCTGAGCTCCGAGGTTGCGTCCTGCGTCCTGTTCCGGAAGCCTGCGTCCTGCGTCCTGCTCCGGAAACTTGCGTCCTGCTTCCTGTTCTCGTAACTTGTGTCCTGCGTCTGCTCCCGTAACTTGCGTACTACCGAGACTCCGATGCATGACGAGAAGGAGGCAAACCATCATGCGTCCTCTTAGACGACTTGACTGGGAGAGATGCGTCCTTACGCCTCGTAGGAGGATGTTCCGATGTTCCCCACGATTTAACTAAATCGGCTAACCTTCCTTGCATCTCTTCAAGGAAGTTCCTAGTCTCTGCTCCTGGCGGGAAGTCTGAGCAAGCGGGAGACGCGACGAGACGGATCATCAAAACGAGAAACTCGATCTTGAGTTCTACGATAAGGAGAAGATATCGGAGAGACTGCTCCGTATTCAGAAGGAGGGTCCTATCCAGAGAACCGTCGTACACATGAGGTCTTGCGTCTTGTCTTGACTTAAAGGATCTCCTCCTTTTAATCGGAACCGCCTCTTTCCTCTTCACTAGAAGAGAAAATCTCGGGACTACTCCACCGTTCTTGAGGGTAACGCTCATCTGAGAGACGTAGGTCTATGCGTCCTCTTCAGAGGACGCGAAAACTTCCGCATAACGTCCATACCTGCCTGACGCAGCACTATCTGTAGAGGAAAAACACTTCCCAGTGTCGCCTTTTTTCTATGGCGCACTGCTGCAGCCTGGGACGCAACAGGACTGCCTGAAGGGACGACTGATCGTAAGGGAACCCCTCTCGCCTCCCTTCGACTGTCGACATGCCTTCTCCCTTGGGTCTGGGAGCTTGGCAGAGGCCTAGGTCTAGGGAGCACGAGTGAGACGATCAGCCGCCCCCTCCACTACACTGACACTTTCAATCGTACCCACTTTGTCTGTAAGACGCTGAATCTGATCGCCCATTGACGCAAGGGCGGCAAACACTTTCACAATATTAGTATCCTCAGAAACATCAGCGGGCGCAGGAGAGACCTGAGGAGAAGGATTAACAACTTCTACTTGGGAAGAAGGGGGGAGAAATAACAGAAGTATTCAAGCCTTACTAGAAGAACCTGACCTCTCACTCCGAGACACCGATCTTCTTACTCTATCCTTTTCAAGTCTCTCAACATATTTGGTGGGAAAGTCTTCCACTCCTTCTCATTTAAACTTTCACACTCATTACATCTATTATCCCAAGTACACAAAACCTCTCTACACTTCTTACATACTGTGTGAGGGTTCTACCGAAGCTTTCGGTAGTCTCACCTTGCACTCTTCTTTCATACACACTCGAAATACTATACCAGAATCAGACTTATAATAACTTCCAATCGCGATTGCCACTCCAACTTTCCAATACGATACCCAATAAACCATCCAAGTACAGCGAAAGTCAGCTAACGAGTTTCGAATTCTAGCAGGGAACCACCCAACGATGTTGCCGGTTCAGTGGCAGAAAAAAATCTGACGAAAAATGGGAATGATTCCGAGCACCAGCGCCACGGGAGCGGGGTGGTCGATCACCTGAACTACCAGTGATCTAGCGGTTGCCGCGAGTTTTGAAAATTCTGCCAGTGCGAACAGAGAATATAGCTATATATATACCTGCCAGGTAAGTGTCATACATGAAATTGTCATTTGTTTCCGACACGGCATACAAACCTTCGGTCCTTTTACAATAGGAAGACTCACTTCTTGGTGGGAGGAATCTGAGTCTTTTGTGAACAGACTGGTGTTCGCCCAACCTTGGAATGCCTCCCTGGTCGTAAGAGCGAGGGAGGGATCCAAGCCTCTGTCCGATTGATCGGGGTGTGCACCGCAGGATCAATGGTCAGACCTCTGGACCAAGTACTAAGAGAGAGGCAAGCGTATCTCTTCGTACCAGCAAACAAGAACAAGTTCCTATTTGCAAGAGGCAAACATAAAGTTATGGTTTGTCTCTTGTTGGCATCCACTTCCCCCCCCCTTGTAGGAGGAAGTGGTGGATATTCGCTCCCATCCCTAGTGAAAGGGATAGGATGGGGCTCTGTCGAGTAGCTCACCGGCATCTCGTCCTTATCCAGCAAGGTGATGACCGTATCCCTCTACCCACAGGTAGAGGGGGAGAAAAGATAGGAAGAGAAGCCAGTCACTCTCTCATTCACTTATCATATTCTTACAGTCACACCAGGACTCGATGCTGTTCAGCCCCTGCTAGGGTGGTGGGTTAGCTACACAACGTGTTGAGCAGCCACCACGGGTCCCAAGGAAAACGATCCAAGGACCTGTGGGCAATATCAAAAGGTAGAAGGAGGTGCCAGTGGTCTGGTTGTACCAGACCCCTGCCTTCAGTACCTGCGCCACGGAGAAGTTCTTGTGGTAACTCGAGGGAGTGTACTTCTAGGTCATCTTGGTGCTGACGAAGAGTCTTCAACACTCAGCCTGGGATGTCGAGTTTCTTCAGAAAGCGCGGGTCGCGCTTTCACAGGACAAAGCAGCATCTCCTTCGCATCGAAGGCGGTGAAGTCCATTAGGGAGGGGATTGTGAAGGACTCTAACCGATCGTCAGGAACCGAAGGGTTCAGAGTCTTCGCTACGAATTTGGTACGAAATCGAGCGTCACGAATCCCCATCCCTGGATGCTTGACTTCGCAGGAAAAAGTCATGCAATTACCTCAGAGGAAAAGAAGGGAATGGTCGTATGACCTATCCCTCTTCTCGACTTCGGTGATGTCCTGTACCCATACTGGTCTATCCGTCTGCAGCGAAGTTGTTCTTCTCGGTAGTGGATAGGACACCGACACTCAATGGGTGTCGCATGGTATGGGTACTGTGACAAGCCGTTAGGACGAAGAAAAGACTGTTATGGAACAACCGAACTAAGTCCACAGCGAAGTTCGTACACGACTTGGGCGCTCTGACAGCTGCCGACTGACTGCGTTCGGTAGGGAGGCAGTTGTCCAAGCACCCGAGCAAGTCACGTGACCTTCGCCTTAAAAGGGTTATGCCAAGAGACTAAACAAATAATTTGTTCGTCACCGATGCCAGAAGGCAAGGTGATGACTCTCTTAAGGCATGTGCCCAACAGGCGAAAGTCAATTGCCTTCTAGAGACCGAGGTCCCTGATGCAAGATATCTCATAGTATTATTCTCGCTAAGGAGAAACAACACTATGTGTCGTTGAAGACGAAGGTGTACAGAAAATGCAACCTACGTCTTCACAGCTGAACCGAGAGAAGGATTCTCAGATTCTGAACCTGTGCTACAAAGACTGAGAACGCTAACCGCTATTCATTGCTGTCCGGTGAGGATCGTAGTTGCAATAAAAGCGGAGCGCTTTTCAGTAATGAAGACAGGGAAATACTGCCTGAAGAACTGCTTCTCATGGCTGAACATTTGGAAGTAGAGCTGTCAGTCGGAGAGTAGGCGATGTCTTCTGACATATCTGCTAATTCGGGGCGAGCAATGAATAATTGCACACCTACGAATACGAGATATTTTGAAGACAAACTCAGATGTCTGCAAAAATCATTCGCATTATCGCGGTGCGATGCAGCTGCGGGTGGACTAGTACAGACTTCTGTTACTGTGCGGTAAACAGAAAGATGAAAGAGTCCAAGAGATCCTCTGTTGAAAATTTCTCGCAATGTCGAAGGCGATGAAATCGAGCGTCACAGCAGTAGATGGTCCTTCATTATTGCGAGAATCCCCGTTAATCAGAGACCTAAGTCCATGATTGTTGGGGCAGAGATACGGTTCGGTAGTCAATCAAACAGGGGAGAGAGAGACGTAACCGACCGTGCATCTCCGAGACCTAGCTGATACTGAGCCGCTATCAGGCAGTTCAATACGCAGTAGCTCTCGGTGACTCGTCATCCTGAGTTGCCAGGTAATCCATTATTCCACGAAGGAATGCGTTCGGCTAGAACCATCGAGCATAAAGAATACGCTCGAGCAATTATATTTAACCGAAACGGATTTCGGTAAATACAAAAGCTGATTTGGTGTTGTCATGACAATACCCAAGTATCTAAAATCGAAACTGATAACTGCTGGGAGGTTGCAGGCAACCCCGAGTTGCAGTTCAATTAAGATACAATTCGTCTCGGTCACAAACTGTAGAGTTAACTACGGTATGCGCCTACCCCCCGGACAATTCAACTGTTAAAAGAATCATGTCGCGAGGGTAATATACGTAGTATATTTGTAGGTTCTGTACCACGACCTCCATCCTCCTAAATTCTTTTCCTCTCGAGGAATGAGAATAAGGATTGGAGATCGACCGCCTTCGTTCTCTAGTCAAGAGAGTGAAGGAGAAGTCTTTCCCAAAGGAAAGCTTCAATGGTGAACAGAATACCGAAGACGATAGTTCAAGCCAAACTGGAAGTTCCCGTCCGTTCTTCTCTATTCCAGGTTAATCGCCTACTGTGAGATCTCTTCTTTCAGCAGCAGTCTTCTTCCAAATGCTAGAAATTACAGGAATTCGGAGCATAAGCGAGGTTCCCGATTATCGTGTAACAATTATCGGGGATTCTCGCTCACTTTGGACCGTGGTCTCGCCTAAGTGTTTGGAGATCGTAAAAAACTCGAACACTCTGAGTGCGCTAGAAATTCCGTAGAATTCTAAGCACTCTGCGAAACCCCCCACCGAATTCGTCAAAACGATATCGGCTGGTGATCCTCCCGATTCCCGTAGAAATCGAGAAAGGGGCAGGATCCCTCCTCAACGACCGGGGCTTACGTCAGGTAGGACCCGAAGGTCCCCCCGGTAGCGCAGCCCCTAACGTGGGATCTTACAGAGAAATCTCTGTAGGATCCCTCCCCTTTCCCTCGTAGCCGTAAGGAGAGAGGGAATGGGGGAGGAATTGGATACTGGCTCGCCTTCCCAGTGGAACTAGCAGTTGGAGAAGAAAAGGAGCAGCCATCGCCTTACGGCGATGGCCTCTCAGGAGCCTGGGAAAACGTATCGTCAGGAGAAAAAGTTTTCCCGAGGAGGGTTACGAACTCATACTGTAGGTAAGGGTCTGCCGCCACTGTGAACGTCGTCTGGGTGGGGCTGATCGACACCTGACAGGGGAGAGCCGATACCGTCCTCCGACTCATTCCAGTCCTCGTCGAGGTCGAAACCTCAGGAGGACCGAAGGGGTATTCAAATACGGTGTCCGAAGACACGTAGAAAAAACGCCTCTGTCGCAGTAGAGGAGGTGAAGTAGCTTGTTCGACCGGCCAGAACTGAGAGAGCCTTCTTGTCCGGAGACGAGAGACTACCTGGTTCAACACAGTCGGCAAGCTCCGATCGCGGCAGACCCACCGTCGATTTGGGTTCCCTCTCGGGCCCCAAAACGACTCGAGCCGAGACGTGGCTCTGCTGGTGGGAGCGGCGGATCCTTCCCCGAGGTCGTTGTGCTGACGAATCAGCGCCATAACCTCGGCAAAGTTCCTCTGGATCTCGGAAGTCACAGCATCTTGCAGAGTGGGACCGTTAAGCCCTTCGAACAAGAGCATATTCCGAGAACCTTCCTCCATAAGAAGGGGGAACAGCGACAGCCCTCTCGGTCTCCCCATCCACTTGCGCATACGTCCTGGCCGGTCCAAGAACCGTGCCTGGCACGTAGGGCGTCGTGGTGGGATCATGAGGGGCGCACCCCTCACGATCACTCCTCAATACCTCGCTCCTCCCGGTGTCAACCCGAGGAGGTTCAAGGTACGGGAGAGGCAGACCTGACGCTCCCTCCTCGCTCGCTGGCAGAACCAGCAGGCTTGGAGGGCTGCAGGCGATCGTCAACCAGCGGTGGCGATCGAGCTGCAGGCCTGGTCGAACCGTCTCGCTGTGGAGAACGGCTGGACTGAGCACAGCGGCCCCGATCTCGGGTGTCAGAAGAGCTGGTGCTGGTTGCCGTACCCGATCGCTCTCTGTGAGAGCGACGGTCAGGCGACCTGCAGGCTCCACTGTCACAGTGAGACCGGTGCTTGTCCTCACGGCCACGTCACGTCGCTGGTTCCAGCCGTGGCTGGCACCGGCGAAACGGGAGGACCTCTTCCCAGCCTCAGCCCGTGGCCGGTCGTGGACCGTCACGTCCCCGGGTAGCCAGCTGGTCGCCGCGAGAGCGAGAGCTGGTCTGGTGAGAGTCGCGTGAGCGGCTGTCACCAGTCTTCCGCCCTGTGCCGTGAACCTGACGCTGAGCGGACTCAGAGGTCTGGTTCCTGGCTGCACGGTCGCTGGTAGGCGACCGTACACTCGGTACCTCCCGCGAACGAGAGGCCGAGACAGACCCTGATGCAGTGGCAGAACCACTGACACCAGGCGAGGAAGTACCGGTGTTAGCCGGTACCCCTCTGGTCCCCGTAGTCTTCTTCCTTGCGGAAGAAGAGACGGGCCCCGCTCCCGAAGGAGCAGAGGACCAGCGGAAAGAACCCTCCCGTCCCACCGAGGTGAGACGGGTCCCGAGAAGCTCCCGAGGGAGACTTCTTAGGAGGGAGGAGGCAACCTTCTTCTTCCTCGGCTGTGAAGCCTTAGAAGTCGAAGGGGAAGAGGCGGCAGCCGACGACGATGAAGAAGATGAAGACGACGACGACGACACCTTCCTCCTCTTCTTCGTCAGCTTCCTCAGGACAGACGTAAGATCTGCTATCCAGGGCGGAGCCGGGGCTGCTGTAGCCGAAGCACAGGGCCCGGACGCACCTGTACAGACAGACCAAAGTCTGGGTAGTACCACCACGAACAGGGACGACGTCAGCAGGTATGGCATCTCAGGAACAGCGCACAGCCAGCACAGCATCGGTAGGGACAGCAGTCAGGTAGCAGGGGGACAGCCAGCGCAGCAACGGCAGGGACAGCCAGCGTCAGCAACGCAGGGACAGCCAGCGCATCAACTGCAGGACAGTCAGGCCCAGAATACGGCAGGTAGGCAGCAGCCGGAAACACAGGAAGTGGAGCAGCAGCCAGCAACATCCTGGTACCGGCGGCAGGTCCAGGGGCGAGCTCTAGGGCAGCGGAAGTGTGGTCGCGGCAGCGCGGCAACCACGAGCGGCGGCGGCACGCCCCCCTCTCGGTACGGCGAACGGCACTTCACAGCGGCTGTAGGCAAGACTGTTACCACGTGAGGCGAGTACACAGGTGAGGAGGGACGTCGTCACCTGGAGCGTGGTCACCACTCCATGGGTGACCGCAGTAGGCCCAGACATAGAACCGCAGCCCCTGGACACTAGCACGCCCTGAAAATGGAAGGACGCCCATACCTCACCAAGGTCCACCTCGTGGCAGTAGCACCTGCGGAAATAACAGTAGTAGCGATTAGTGGGGGGGAAGTCCCCTCGCGCGGGGGGGGTGAGCCTCTCCGACGAGTGGAAGACCCCGAATACAATTGTACATCGGGCACCAGAGCGCCCTCCCCCGCGCGCTCGACGGATCGGGCGAGGAGAAGAACGCAGATAACCTCCCCCCCCCCAAGGGGAAGGGCCATCTGTGGAGCTGAGCGGGGGGGGGGAGGGGGGGGGGGGGAGGGGGGGGGGGGTGGGGGGGGGGGGGTCGTTCTCTCCACCCCCGCACAGCGCCCATGTACCCAACAATAATAATAAGAGCCCGAGAGCAATCGTGCCCTCGGCCCGAATGCAAGGGCATAAGGATCAAATCCCTGACTGAGCGGAACTTGAACCAAATAAATATTGATGCAATCAATAATAAAGGAATAAAATGAAAAGAATCTTGCATTACGATTCACTTCACAATGAATAAGGGCTCGGATCGAGCGCATTTGCGCCCTCGGTACCGGAGCGCAAGGGTAAAATGACAACTTTGTCCAAAATTGCATTTTTCCTAACTATACAAACCTGAGGTCCTTTTACAATAGGAAGGTACTAGCGGCAGCTGGATAAGTCGTAAGCTTTCGAACAAGGGGTTCGGTAGTTAACTGCTTGTCCGACAGGCGCGCGCGCGCGACTGGTAGGTAAACAAATCACTTTTGCTTTTGGCCCCAAGCAAAAACTGCAGAGTGTGGTGGCATGAGGTGGGGCTATGTGTAAAAGGACCTCAGGTTTGTATAGTTAGGAAAAATGCAATTTTGGACAAATTGTCATTTGTTCCGACACGGCATACAAACCTTCGGTCCTTTTACAATAGGAAGACTCACTTCTTGGTGGGAGGAATCTGAGTCTTTTGTGAACAGACTGGTGTTCGCCGCCAACCTTGGAATGCCTCCCTGGTCGTAAAGAGCGAGGGAGGGATCCAAGCCTCTGTCCGATTGATCGGGGTGTCACCGCAGGAGGATCAATGGTCAGACCTCTGGACCAAGTACTAAGAGAGAGGCAAGCGTATCTCTTCGTACCAGCAAACAAGAACAAGTTCCTATTTGCAAGAGGCAACATAAAGTTATGGTTTGTCTCTTGTTGGCATCCACTTCCCCCCCCCTTGTAGGAGGAAGTGGTGGATATTCGCTCCCATCCCTAGTGAAAGGGATAGGATGGGGCTCTGTCGAGTAGCTCACCGGCATCTCGTCCTTATCCAGCAAGGTGATGACCGTATCCCTCTACCCACAGGTAGAGGGGAGAAAAAGATAGGAAGAGAAGCCAGTCACTCTCTCCATTCACTTATCTATTCTTACAGTCACACCAGGACTCGATGCTGTTCAGCCTGCTAGGGTCTGGTTAGCTACACAACGTGTTGAGCAGCCACCACGGGTCCTAAGGAAAACGATCCAAGGACCTGTGGGCAATATCCAAAAGTAGTGAAGGAGGTGCCGGTGGTCTGGTTGTACCAGACCCCTGCCTTCAGTACCTGCGCCACGGAGAAGTTCTTGTGTAACTCGAGGGAGTGTACTTCTAGGTCATCTTGGTGCTGACGAAGAGTCTTCAACACTCAGCCTGGGATGTCGAGTTTCTTCAGAAAGCGCGGTCGCGCTTTCACAGGACAAAGCAGCATCTCCTTCGCATCGAAGGCGGTGAAGTCCATTAGGGAGGGGATTGTGAAGGACTCTAACCGATCGTCAGGAACCGAAGGGTTCAGAGTCCTTCGCTACGAATTCGGTACGAAATCGAGCGTCACGAATCCCCATCCCCTGGATGCTTGACTTCGCAGGAAAAGTCATGCAATTACCTCAGAGGAAAAGAAGGAATGGTCGTATGACCTATCCCTCTTCTCAACTTCGGTGATGTCCTGTACCCATACTGGTCTATCCGTCTGCAGCGAAGTTGTTCTTCTCGGTAGTGGATAGGACACCGACACTCAATGTTGGGTGTCGATGGTATGGGTACTGTGACAAGCCGTTAGGACGAAGAAAAGATTGTTATGGGTAACAACCGAACTAAGTCCACAGCGAAGTTCGTAACGACTTGGGCGCTCCGACAGCTGCCGACTGACTGCGTTCGGTAGGAGGCAAGTTGTCCAAGCACCCGAGCAAGTCACGTGACTTTCGCCTTAAAGGGTTATGCCAAAGAGACTAAACAAATAATTTGTTCGTCACCGATGCCAGAAGGCAGGTGATGACTCTCTTAAGGCATGTGCCCAACAGGCGAAAGTCACTTGCCTTCTAGAGACCGAGGTCCTTGATGGCAAGATAACTCATAGTATAGTTGATTCTCGGCTAAGGAGAAACAACACTATGTGTCGTTGAAGACGAAGGTGTACAGAAAATGCAACCTACGTCTTCGCAGCTGAACCGAGAGAAGGATTCTCAAGATTCTGAACCTGTGCTACAAAGACTGAGAACGCTAACCGCTATTCATTGCTGTCCGGTGAGGATCGTAGTTGCAATAAAAGCGGAGCGCTTTTCAGTAATGAAGACAGGGAAATACTGCCTGAAGAACTGCTTCTCATGGGCTGAACATTTGGAAGTAGAGCTGTCAGGTCGGAGAGTAGGCGATGTCTTCTGACATATCTGTTAATTCGGGGCGAGCCATGAATAATTGCACACCTACGAATACGAGATTTTTATTTTTGAAGACAAACTCAGATGTCTGCAAAAATCAATTCGCATTATCGCGGTGCGATGCAGCGGTTGGACTAGTACAGACTTCTGTTACCGTGCGGTAAACAGAAAGATGAAAGAGTTCCAAGAGATATCTCTGTTGAAAATTCTCGCAATGTCGAAGGCGATGAAATCGAGCGTCACAGCAGTAGATGGTCCTTCATTATTGCGAGAATCCCGTTAATCAGAGACCTAAGTCCATGATTGTTGGGCAGATACGGTTCGGTAGTCAATCAAACCAGGGAGAGAGAGAGACGTAACCGACCGTGCATCTCCGAGACCTAGCTGATACTGAGCCGCTATCAGGCAGTTCAATACGCAGTAGCTCTCGGTGACTCGTCATCCTGAGTTGCCAGGTAATCCATTATTCACGAAGGAATGCGTTCGGCTAGAACCATCGAGCATAAAGAATACGCTCGAGCAATTATATTTAACCGAAACGGATTTCGGTAAATACAAAAGCTGATTTGGTTTGTTGTCATGACAATACCAAGTATCTAAAATCGAAACTGATAACTGCTGGGAGGTTGCAGGCAACCCCGAGTTACAGTTCAATTAAGATACAATTCGTCTCGGTCACAAACCGTAGAGTTAACTACGGTATGCGCCTACCCCCCGGCGACAATTCAACTGTTAAAAAGAATCATGTCGCGAGGGTAATATACGTAGTATATTTGTAGTTCTGTACCACGACCTCCATCCTAAATTCTTTTCCCCTCGAGGAATGAGAATAAGGATGGAGATCGACCACCTTCGTTCTCTAGTCAAGAGAGTGAAGGAGAAGTCTTTCCCAAAGGAAAGCTTCAATGGTGAACAGAATACCGAAGACGATAGTTCAAGCCAAACTGGAAGTTCCCGTCCGTTCTTCTCTATTCCAGGTTAAACGCCTACTGTGAGATACTCTTCTTTCAGCAGCAGTCTTCTTCCAAATGCTAGAATTACAGGAATTCGAGCATAAGCAGGTTCCCGATTATCGTGTAACAATTATCGGAGGATTCTCGCTCACTTTGGACCGTGGTCTCGCCTAAGTGTTTGGAGATCGTAAAACCTCGAACACTCTGAGGTGCGCTAGAAATTCCGTAGATTCTAAGCACTCTGCGAAACCCCCACCGAATTCGTCAAACGATATCGGCTGGTGGTCCTCTCGATTCCCGTAGGAATCGAGAAAGGGGCAGGATCCCTCCTCAACAACCGGGCTTACGTCAGGTAGGACCCGAAGGTCCCCCCGGGTAGCGCAGCCCCTAACGTGGGATCTTACAGAGAAATCTCTGTAGGATCCCTCCCCCTTTCCCTCGTAGCCGTTAAGGAGAGAGGGAATGGGGGGAGGAATTGGATACTGGCTCGCCTTCCCAGCGGAACTAGCAATTGGAGAAGAAAGGAGCAGCCATTCGCCTTACGGCGATGGCCTCTCAGAGCCTGGAAAACGTATCGTCCCCAGGAGAAAACTTTTTCCCCCCGAGGAGGGTTAACGAACTCATACTGTAGGTAGGGTCTGCCGCCACTGTGAACGTCGTCTGGGTGGGGCTGATCGACACCTGACAGAGAGAGCCGATACCGTCCTCCGACTCATTCCAGTCCTCGTCGAGGTCGGAAACCTCAGGAGGACCGAAGGGGTATTCAAATACGGTGTCCGAAGACACGTAAGAAACGCCTCTGTCGCAGTAGAGGAAGTGAAGTAGCTTGTTCGACCGGCCAGAACTGAGAGAGCCTTCTTGTCCGGAGACGAGAGACTACCTGGTTCAACACAGTCGCAAGCTCCGATCGCGGCAGACCCACCGTCGATTTGGGTTCCCTCTCGGGTCAAAACGACTCGAGCCGAGACGCTGGCTGCTGTGGGGGGAGCGGCGATCCTTCCCCGAGGTCGTTGTGCTGACGAATCAGCGCCATAAAACCTCGGCAAAGTCCTCTAGATCTCGGAAGTCACAGCATCTTGCAGAGTGGGACCGTTAAGCCCTTCGAACAAGAGCATATTCCGAGAACCTTCCTCTAAGAAGGGGGAACAGCGACAGCCCTCTCGGTCTTCCCCCTTCCCCATCCACTTGCCGCATTACGTCCATGGCCGGCCGGGTCCAAGAACCGTGCCTGCACGTAGGGCGTCGTGGTGGGATCATTAGGGGTGCGCACCCCTCACGATCACTCTATCAATACCTCGCTCCTCCCCGGTGTAACCCGAGGAGGTTGAAGGTACGGGAGAGGCAGACCTGACGCTCCCTCGTCGCTCGCTGGCAGAACCAGCAGGCTTGGAGGGCTGCAGGCGATCGTCAACCCGCCGGTGGCGATCGAGCTGCAGGCCTGGTCGAACCGTCTCGCTGTGGAGAACGGCTGGACTGAGCACAGCGGCCCCGATCTCGAGTGTCAGAAGAGCTGGTGCGTGGTTGCCGTACGGACGGTCACGTGGACCAGTCACTTGTCCCCACGGGTACAGCTGTCGCCGCTGATCTTTACCAGTGGGAGAGTGGGAGAGCTGGTCTGGTGAGAGTCGCGTGAGCGGCTGTCACCAGTCTTCCGCCCGTGCCGAAGAACCTGACGCTGAGCGGACTCAGAGGTCTGGTTCCTGGCTGCACGGTCGCTGGTAGGCGACCGTACACTCGGTACCGTCCCTGCGAACGAGACGGCCGAGACGGACCCTGATGCAGTGGCAGCACCACTGACACCAGGCGAGGAAGTACCGGTGTTAGCCGGTACCCCTCTGGTCCCCGTAGTCTTCTTCCTTGCGGAAGAAGAGACGGGCCCCGCTCCCGAAGGAGCAGGAGGACCAGCGGAAGGAACCCTCCCGTCCCACCGAGTGAGACGGGTCCCGAGAAGCTCCCGAGGGAGACTTCTTAGGAGGGAGGAGGCAACCTTCTTCTTCCTCGGCTGTGAAGCCTTAGAAGTCGAAGGGGAATAGGCGGCAGCCGACGACGATGAAGAAGATGAAGACGACGACGACGACACCTTCCTCCTCTTCTTCGTCAGCTTCCTCAGGACAGACATAAGATCTGCTATCCAGGGCGGAGCCGGGG
>NC_061107.1:124204278-124239278 GCF_015104395.2 Macrobrachium nipponense
GGAGAGAGTTTTGCAGCTTGGGTGGCGGTAAACAGCATGAAAGCCCGCTGCACCAGGCTTTCCATCTCCATGGTCTTGGCATTAGGGATCTGGCTTTGGACTTCGGCCACAAGCTGACGAAGGAAGAGTTGACAGAGGATGCTCACTTCCTGCCTTCGTCCTTGGTGGTCCACCTCTGGCAGGAGGACCAGGTCCTGGAGCTTGTGCAGGCCAGTCTGGGATCTGAGGTGGTCATGGGGTTGACCACGAGGTCAGAAATTTGGGTGGCTTGCTGGGGAACTGGGAGGGAGAAGATCTGGATGAGCACCCTCTTGAGGCCTTTGTAGGGCAGCTCCCTGGGATGGCTGCACATCCATGTTGTGACGCCCTCACTGCAGAAGGACAGCAGCTTGACGTGGTGGGGCTCCGATGGTGCAGTCATCCGGGGTGCGGGCACGGGTGTTGAGGAGGACTCGAGCGTGAAGAAGGATCGTCTCACGGATTGCAGGGTCGAGGCAGACACAGAGGAGTAGAGTGAATGCGCTGAACTCTCCATCATATTGTCAGACTCATGCTTACGATCGACGAGAAGTCGTGAATGGCGGGCCAAACCGTAAGACTGAACACCAAAACACTTCTGTGAAGAAATGCCGTTGTGAGTCCGCTAATGGCGTTGAGGAGTACCAGAGAACCTAGAATAGGCGTCGTATGGGTCTGTTAAAGGTTCTCTGAAGGCGAGTGGCGGTAATTAGTCCCTTAATGGCAAAACTAAAACCGCTTGGATCACCTACTCCTGGGTCACCAATTGTGAGGTCTGGGTAATACGAGGAGAGCGAGTGAACTGATTTGATTCAGTTGTTGTTGAAGATTAAGCTGGCCTTATGCCAGCATGGGCTCTTGCTCACAAAGCAGCCCATAAAAATATTCGGCAAATGAGGCTGTACATAAGGCGGTGTGCGGACAGAAGCGTAGTGTCCATCACACACGCACGAACCATCAAACAAAAAGGGACAGAGCCCCCGCTGTGAATGTGTTTCTTCGCAGACGAAAATACATGAATAATATTACATAAAAAGAACAGATTCCCGACATATATACATCAAAAGAAAGGGCGTAAAATGCCCTACATTTTAGCTCCAGGAAGAAAAGAGAGGACATATGGAAATAAAGATTTTTACAATGGGCAAGCATTCACTGGAATGTTGTCCTTACAGTATCAGGACTGAAAGAAAAGGTTGACCTCGTGGTCACACAGGTAACACGAAACTTATCGTTTGAAATCTAGTTCATCATTAACAATAACACGAAAATCTCCTCGGCATGGAGATCACTGATATTTAAATAACATGTTAAACAAATGCCTTAGTTAAGTAATGGATATTTCTCACAGTTACGGTTGCTTGGTGGAAACTGACATTCAGGTGGATGGTCCTCAGACCCGACTTACTCTCTCGTCATATCTCAAGCTAAGGTCTTTAGTGAAGAGAGAGATTGAGCTTGTGTTCCCATTTTTATAGCACTGGCAACTAGTCATTTTCTATAGTTCAATTTCAACTTAGCCACCATGTGACTAACTCGATAAGCTACTAAACAAAAAGCACAACATCAAATAACACTTTGTGATGCAGAAAAATTAAATGAAATAATAAATCAATTAAAAAACCTTTGCGAAATTTAGAACCATGGCATTTCTGCCACCACTGGGGAAAATTGGAGGTAAAGTTAAGGCCTCAATGTGGAATTCTTATCGTGAAAAAATTGTGCACTAATTTTTTCGTGACATTCTCTACCCTTCCAAAAGAAGGAAAGGGCAAGGAATTCGAAGGGAGACCCAACTGGGAGGCTAGAGTGCACGGTTTGTTACGGGACACTTAGGGCCTAGACGTTTGGTGCAGCGCTATGTCAAACGTCCAGCTCTTAACTGCTAGACACAATCATGACTTCTGAGTGATCAATCGACAACTTATATAAAGGGCAACACAATAAATGTCAAAATAGTAGCCACTGCAACTGGCTATGCAATGAAAGGCAAATAAAATTTTTAGCATGGGATAATTAACTCGATTGTGAAACAATAATCAGCAATGTAAACACATTCAAGGTAAAAATCATAGTACGATCATGAGAGAAAAAAAATAACATTTCAAACAATGCTCAATAAATCATCACTTCAGGTAATTGAATAATTACACAATCACTTCTAGCAATCAAACAAGCAAATAATTTGGGTAATATCGTATACTAAATGTGATGCAAGCACAAGTGCAATCAATTAAATTACAATGATCAACGAGACAAGCATCTCCACTACGATAAAGATCTCAATTAAGCATTTCATGTAATACAGTGCAATAATGTGATACAAGTGTTCAAATTAATCACTTCAGATGGTAATCGTAGATTATTTTTATGGTACAAGACCAACTAATGAAAGTAAGAGTTGTATCAGATGTTAATTATTGCCAAATCAACCCATTAAGGTAAACTTGGCAATAAAGGATTACTCTAAGAATGAAATGACTCAATTAGTATGGTAAATAATGTGGCAATGCTTTCTTCAAAGCATTGTCGACTTCAATAGAATTTCAATCAAAATGTGTTCATGCAAAATGAAAACAATTCAATTAGACAAAAAATGAACATGTAACTTTGTTACGTTCAAAATGCATAGTCATCCTTTGCGAATGAAACAATAAAGAACATTATAACAATGTCAGATTTATCAAATAGTAACCAAGAGTTCCACTTGTTACTAAGACTGTTGCATAGCTCCACATTACAGCTATCCGTTGCAAAACAATGCTCTGGCTAGGGCTTCATGAGGGGTGACTTCATCCCCGTGTAGTATAAGTTACAAAATGGACATAATTGACACTTCATAGAAAACGCATCAGTTGAAGCCGTCTCTGGACCACATTGTTCGGTCTCACAAGATGTAACAACAATAATCAGCATTACCCTATCTAACACCTTCAAGTCTCTTCCCGTCTCCCACTCTTTAATAGTTTGCCTCAAAAATACAACATCACACACACACTATACTAAATCGTCTCTTACCCATTCCACCATTTTCTGTCACTGCTCAACAGCATCTTTCCTTTTGGGTCGGACACTTAACTCAGTCACTGTTCCACTCGCTTCGCTACCACCATTTTCTGTCTCTCACTCACTCAACTCGAGTCCATCTGTCTGTCGTGACATGCTACTTACATTTTCGTCATCCTGCTCACTCTCGTTCTGTTTGATTTCATACTCAGCATCATCCCAGGTTCCTTCTTCTCTTCTTCATCGTCATGGGCGTTTGTCTTGAGTGGTACAATGCGCTCTACTGCTCAAAGATGCTCTTTGCCCTTGAAGAACACCTTTACGGATCTCATTACCCTGCTTTTATAAGGTTAGACTGTGATAATTTTACCGAGAGGCCGCTGACTGCGTTTCCACTGATTGACCTTTACTAAAATGATATCGCCTTCTCGAAGGGCAGTTGGGGGTCCTCTTGGAAGTCGTGACATTCTTGGAGCGTCTTCATGTGTCCATCACGCCAGTACCTCTTGAAACGGTCCAAGGCCCTCAGTTAACCTGAAGTACCTGTGTCGCAGTTGCCTTGTGGTCAGGGTGTAGTGCATTTCCTCTTGAGGGACCACCGGCAGCAGTAGTCTTATCACATCATCACGAATGAGATGCAATGGGGTGACAACTTTGTTTTCTCGTGTGTCCCCAGTGTACATTAGTGAATGGTTGTTGATGATAGCTTCAGCCTCCTTCACTAGGGTCTGAAGCTCCCCTTCTCTGAAGATGTTATGGCGAAGGGTGGTCATAAGGGTCCTCTTTACAACCCCCACCAACCTCTCGAAAAAACCTCCCTTCCAGGGAGATCTGGGAGTCTGGAATTTCCATCGAATTCTGGCTTTTCGAAGAAATTGTTGGGTTGCGTCTTCATCGTAGACCTCCTACAGGAAAGTACTTGCTGCTCTGAAGGTCATGGCATTGTCACTGTACACTGTAGAAGGGGCTCCATGGGTAGCTGCAAATTGTCACAGCAACAACAAGAAGATATCGGCATTCAGCCTGTTGCAGTAGTCCAGATACACTGCACAACTGGCTAAACAGGTTATGACGAGGATGTATCCCACTCCCCCTTTGATCTGGATGGGGCTGGTGTGGTCCACGCCGACTGTATTGAAAGGGTGTAGCAGGTGAGTTCTGTCGAATGGGAGGGTTGGGGGGGAGGCGGCAGTCGATGAAAAAGATGCCTGAAGGCGAGAATGCAGGCTTTACATCCTCCTACCACTCTCTTGGTGATGGCCCTCAGTCCTGGGGTCCAGCATTCTTGTCAATAAAGTGTGATCAATATGTTGACACCACAATGCGTGTGAATGGTATGGAGGAATTCTAAATATAACCTAGCTAACATGCCTTCGGGAGGCAACACCATCAGCTGGGTTTTACAATCATTTACATTACATTATCTACTCTCTGTATAGGCAATGTCATCTTTCATCACCAAGTTTAACTGTTGGATAAAATAAGTTATGTGCATGGGCACTTGCACATCATTTCCAAGTTTGTTACATACTGTAGGATAATATCTTTGGTTCTAAATATACTAATTTAGTGAATGAATCTGCTTGCAGTTACCAAACTTTGAGACATATTTCATAATTCTCTTTAACCTTGTGAAACAAACATTATTCCCCCCTAGATTCCATATCTTTCCTGGGCGGAGTCAACGTTCCTTTGTCCCTCAACTCTCGGAGGGCTGCAACAACCATAGCTTGTTGTTTATCGGAAGGCTTACGGTCATCTGGCGGTTAGGTTCTGCCCTGCTGATGGAGAAAGGCAGGTCCCTTGTTCCATATGTGGCTAGACTTCAGTTCCTTCAAACTGGCACCTCGGGAGAGTATATCTGCTGGGCTCTCTTTGGTGGGAACATAGTGTAGTTCTACAGCACACTCCTGTAGTATGACCTTGATCTCCCCAACGCGATCAGAGATGAAAGTGTTTTTGTTTCCTTCCTTACTCTGTACCCAGGCTAAAGCTACTTTGCTATCGGTCCATGAGACAATTCAAGAGAAGTTGAATAAACTCTTGAGATGTCTACACAACCGAAATCCCAGTAATGAGGCTAACAACTCAAGTTTTGGTATGGTTAATTTAGATTGCTTTTTTGGCGTGACTCTCATCTTTGAAGTTAGAATGTTTGTTTGACCCTCATGTTGCCTGACATGGGCAACGGCTCCGTAAGCCTTACTAGAAGCATTAGTGAGTACATGTAGCTCGACGATTCTCAACAAAATTCCCCTTGGAAACTCTAAGGAATGAACGTCTACAAATTCATTTAATATGTCATGCGCTTCCCTTTCTCGTTCCTTAGACAGAACATCATCCCATACTATCCCTTCCTCTCAAAGTTCCTGTAAGAAAAGTTTTCCCTTGAGAAATATGGGACTAACTAATCCAAAGGGATCAAATTGGCTGCTGAAGATGACAGAAGTTTGCGTTTCGTTATTCTGAGGGGGATATTGGGTTCATTAGTTCTCTTGCTAGGTTTCAAACTTAAGCAATCAGCATCTCTATTCCAAATTATCCTTAACACTGTAACTTCATTAGGTTCATTACATTCTAGTTGGTCGTTAAATCTCTGACAGTTACTGGCCCACTCAGCTAAAGGCATGTGGGCTTAATCTAACAATGATTTGGTTTCAATATATGTATATTCTAGCTGTTTATAAGACTCAAAAGTTTGAATATAGTTATCTACATAAAAAAGCATTAATTTTTCCCTCCCTTTCTCTTGGAGATGAGTCCTAAGTACTTGTTGCAGTATATAGGGAATAGTGGTGACACCAAACACCACGACTTGAAAGGTGTATGTGGCTGCTGGTAAAGGCCTTTATCACCACAAGAAACGGGCGTATTTAGTGTCCTCAGGATGAAATGGTTTCGAGATGTCTGGTATTAATGCATAAGGCAGGGTGACCAGACGTCCCGTATTTGACGGCATTGTCCCGTATTTATGACGTTTGTCCCGTGTCGACCCTCCTCGGGACGCCTTTTGTCCCGTATTTTCAATATCTAAAAAATAAAAAAAATAATAATAATAAACTAGCGAAATTTGTACTGTGCATTCACCCTTCAAACGCTCAAGTGGGGGGAATGTTCTCTCTGATGGGCCAACGATGGGGTGGGTGTATAGGAACCGGTGCAGGGTAGAGCTGATCAAGGCAGAACTACAGATAAAGTGCAATTTCACACGGTCCTGTTCAGTGTTCATCACATATGCTCAAACCAAACACCATCTCTTAAGAGCAGTTGGATCTAGTGCAAAATATGACAAATGGAAAATAACTTAACAACAATGAGGAAAATAATTTTAAAAGGATTATTGAAAGGTTTTCATCATATGTATTTTATTGTCTGCAATTTATTCAATATATTATGGCAAGTCACTTTTGTTATTAATATCTTTCAAAGCTGCAAAACATGCTTGATTGCAATATTCTAATGCTTTGACACATGCAATGAACAGCTGTTTGTAACAAAATCTACAACGAATTCACTTTAAAACAAAAGAAAAGTCAATAAAGAAGGCTGAGAAGGACTTTGCCTGCGTCACTGCGTGCATAACTTTGCATAAGTTGTGTCTATATTCTTCAACTACCTCTTCAATTTTCAAAATCTGGTCACCCTGGCATAAGGGTGACTCTGGAATTTGATCAGCAAATCATACAACATTATGACTAGGTTAGGACCTGGATATAGAGTCATTTAATGAGAGTTCACCATTAACTTTTGACGAAGCGTTGAATACTATGTGCAACGGTGTTGTTAGGCTCTCCTTCTTTACTCCGAAATGGGGTAAATAGTAGCCTTCAATTTTCGGATTTTCGACTTCCTTAATGAAGCCAGCTGCAAGATACGTTTGAAGGATGTTTTCATAATTGTCACGATATTCAGGATTTTTACTGAACTGTCTCTTGAGAGCTTATAAGTGGGCAAGAGTATTTCGATAGTTGTTATGGGGTCGTTTGGATCCACGGAATGGTAAGGCGACTTGGTATCCAATCTTGGTTTTATTGATACTCTGTTGAACCTAAAGCATGGCAGTTTGTTCGGAAGTAGAGAATTGTTCGTTCAGTGCAATTCCGAGTGTGTCTAGTTTCTACCACATGTCAACATCTATGCCACTTTCAACGAGATGACACACTCACAATGTTTGCACAGTTCAGACGCGCAAACCGTCCAGGGCCCACTCAGGCACACGTCTATATGGCGCAATACCGTTGTGAGTGACAAACACATTCACTCTGTCTACTTTATCCATACCCAGAACAAAAAGGTTAAAGTAGTCTGCTCCCACAAGCAGATTGATGTTCCTAAGAGTGTCATTTCTTATATTGTCATCTGCCATCACACATCCTTTGTTCTGCAGATGACTTTTTACGTTGCACAAACTCACGTTGTGAATGGGGGTATTAACATCGTCATGAACAACTAACTTTACTCTAATGACTCTCAGTCCCATATGAACACAGCAAGAAGCAACATCAAATTCTTTCTTTACAACTTGGGAACCAAAGGGTGCAATGTTTAAGACAATGCATTTTACTACAGGTAACTTTAATATCTTAGCCAACCAACTTGAAATGAAGCTTCTCTGACTACTGGTGTCAAGAAACTCGCATTTTATACGGTTGATCACGACTGTATATCATTGCAGTAGCAGTGGCCAACAAGGTGGCTGGCAGTTCATCAGAAGGTTGATTTTTAACGAGTTTAGCATTAACACAAGGCTTTTCTTTCTTTACATTAGGCGGGAGTCGATTGTTTACGTTATTGTGAGATGAGTGACTTTTAACAGGTTATGAGACAACATGAGATGGTCTGGCAGAGGATGAGGAATTGGAATGGTTGACAGTGTGCACAACAGATCTGGAGTGATTACTCTCTCTCTCACAGATCAAACTGTGATGGCGTCCATCACACAATTTGCAGTTACGTTTGTTAAAAATGTTGGCGTTTCTTGGATGCAACATTTGGATACTTAAGCAATTGTAAGCTGAATGATTATTATCAAAAATGGACACGTCGCCGTCTGAGGGGCATTGGTTTCCAACCCCTTCATGTATGCTGTTGGTGAAATACTTTTGCCTAGCTGTAACGAGTTGTCTTCCATAGGGCATATAAAAATCTAATGCTTCAAAGACTTCATCCAAGGAAAAATCACATTTGCGCAGATATTCTACAACTTTCTGATATACCTGACCTTGTGACAATTTTTGGTTAATGAGATTGATTAACAAACCTTGATCCATCGTGGAACCAGTAAGACATTTAATTTGTTCAATTAGTACCGTAAGCTCGATACGGAAGTTTTCAAGGTCAAGGTAATTACATTTAGGGACAAAGATATTTGATAACCGCCGATGTAGAATGACCCGCATTTGATACTCGTTATCATAGTATTTTTCTAACAAATCGCGTGCCACCTCATAGTTGGCTGCAGTTACGTTCAAGGCCTCAACTACCTTGAGCGACTCTCCTACTAAAGACCCTAACAAATAGGTGAATTTGGCTATGTCGTCCAAATCGGTGCGGTGATGCACATGAACATCGAATAGTTCCTTGAAAGTGGCGAACTCGCTTTTTTCGCTATTGAACATGGGCAAAGGAAGCTCTTTGACTTTAGGTAGACGTATTTTTGGCTGCGCTATGCTGGCCAATGTACTATTCTGTTGATGAGGAGGAGGATCGTTTGACTGGCTTCATCCAGTGTTTTTAGTATCTTATATTCCAGTGCGGGTTCGAACTTGACTGCACTCTTCAAGTACAGTTCCTTGAGCTGATGCTCGTCAGCTTGGATACAATCTAGCAAATTTTGATATATGGGAATGTTATGCGAGTTCATAAGGTTCCCTTGTGCCTGCATCAGCGAGGCAGTCAGGAGGACCACGAGAGAGTCATCTTGTGTTTCTAAAGTGGCTCCCACTTTGTGGTTACGGGAAGATACAATTAATAACTACATTATTTGGAAAGACTAATTCCAATTCTCAAACTGGCAAATGGGATGAAGGAAATGGCGTTACTTTCTTACTTTATGTTACGTTAGTTCGTTACAACTTAGGCTATACTTAGTTCTCCTGATCACTCTGATGGGCTTTCTCGCTACGAATCAGTTCCATGATATGGCTACTAAATGCGCTTCGTACATGAGTGTCGAAATGAACTCAATCAATCAGACGTTCTTCCCTGTTTATAGCTGACAGGGTTCATCGGTAAATGACACTCCATGACGTCTATGTCTAGTGGAGTACCTCCTAACCTGAGTATTAAGGGCTCTTACTCTAGCGTTATTTTCATTGGGGACAATACCGAAAGCATTCACTTCCATGTAGTCCCTCTCTTCCACGTTGCACACGACTACTGTTACAGTTATTTCTCTTATTCTGTCTAGGAAGACCTTCAGCCTACCTCAGACTTTTACTGCAGATTCGTGGGCCAAATCGTTGCCCACTAGATATACGACAATGAGGTGATATCGCCTATGCCAGAAGGGCAACATATCAGGTGCTAGGCTAGCTATTTACCCGCTTGGTCTGTGGTGAATCTCAATTTATAAATTTCATTAGAAAATATACCTACTCTCATTACTACACTCATACCCAAATATTCACACAATTCAGGCAGCTCCGGCCACTATACTATCAGGACTGAAATAAAAGGTTGATCTCGTGGTCGCACAGGTAACACGAAATTTATCGCTTGAAATCTAGTTCATTATTGACAATAACACGAAAATCTCCTCGGCACAGAGATCACTGATAATTAAATAACATGTTAAACAAATGCCCTAGTTAAGTAATGAATATTTCTCACAGTTTCTGTCGCTTTGTGGAAACTGACATTCAGGTGGACAGCCCTCAGACCTAACTTACTCTCACGTCTTATCTCAAGCTGAGGTCTTTGGTGAAGAGAGAGATTGAACTTGTGTTCCCGTTTTCATAGCACTGCCAACTAGTCATTTTCTATAGTTCGACTGCAACTTTTCCACCCGGCTACTAACTTGATAAACTACTAAGTAAAAAAAGGAAACCACGTCAAATAACTGTTTGTGATGCGAAAATTAAGTGAAATAAATCGATTCAAAAACATTTGCGAAATTTAGAACCATGGCATTTCTGCCACCACTGGCGAAAATTGGAAGGAAAGTTAAGGCCTCAAGGTGGAGTTCTTTATCGCGAAAAAACTGTGCACTAATTTTTTCGCGTCAGTTAGAGACATTGGTTGGTCGTGCAAAGCGCCAACCTTTACAGAGAATTGGCAGAATGTTTAGACAACATACTGAAAGACAGGAATACACAGAACAGCGGGTTTAAGTTAAAAAGAAAACAAAAAACATACACACACATACTACCTACACTTGAGAAAAAACACCCCACAGTCAAAGTTTAGGCAAATTGCAATAACCAATGGGTCAGTAGTGTCTTGTAAAATTTTATTTGGATCCTGAAAACCAAATTAGAAACACATATAGATATAGAGAAAACACATGAACTGCAATCAGGCCTGACAACACAAGGAAGAAGAGTTGATAACTTGTATATTTTAAGAATATTGCATGCAAGAAACGTACAGAAGAAAAGATCCGTTATTTGTGGTATTAATAAACTTCCAAAACGCATTTCACTCGGTTAACAGGAAAATGCACATAGAGGTCACGATGAAATATAAGCTACATGCAGAGGTAATAACAATATGTGCTTTAGCAAAGTTATATGCGAATTACATAACAAGTCTGTCCCTTAAAAATGTTGAAGAAAAAAACAAACAAAATGCAACAAATGGAATATGACGGATGCAATGGCTCAACCATATTCTTGCTGCTAATAACTTATTTGATAATCGAAAAATTAGAAAGTGCAATGAAAGGTTCCAGGAATGAAGTTATAAGGATAGTGACAAAATTATATGCAGCACCCTTGAAGAAATAACAAAAGCAATACAAACCATTATGGAAATAGCAAGCAAGTATGGCCTAAATATAAACAAAGACAAAAACAATATATCTAATGTTCAACGATTGGTTTAGTCTCGACGATGTAGAAAATGTGCAGCACATAGGAGGAATAAAAATAGTTAGGCAGATAAGATACCTGGGAGCAACGATTAGCAACATGAAAGACTCCTTCAGAGGTCAGATAAAAAGGGTCCAAATTAAAGCAAAGAAGATGGCAAATTTGACCAATGCAGTCATCAGTAAAAGCTGTAGCAGGGTGAAAATACAAAAAGTGTATTGGGAACGATTTGCTGTGGCACCCTTTATGTAAGCCATGGAAGTCATGAAACTTAAAAAAAAAATAATTAGACAAACAACTGCACAAGCAGACCAATTCTGAAAGCACCAAGGTACGCAGCAAGTTATGCTTTAGATCCAAAATAGGGGGCTCTTCCCGCCACTCACGGGATTGAAGAATAAACTGTTCTATCTGAAACATACACTTGAGAGTGGTGGAAATAGGTTCCTATATGAGATAACCATAGATGAATATGAAAATAAGAAAACCCCCTGGATTCTACAAAAAGAAAAAAAAACATCTTTAGTAATTAAAGATAAACTTAAGTAAAATTGAATCACTTGAAGGTAAGCAGTTGAAAGAAATGATAACTGGGGCAACAAAAAGTATGGCAGAGAGAAATGAATAACAAGACAATCTTAAGAATACTTTGAAAATATAAAGGAAAGATAAGAGAAGAAATCTGGTATGGTAACACTGAAAAAAGAGAAACAATGCTGATCAGTAGGGGTAGACTAGGCACACTAGAATTAAACGATAGGAATAGGCTAAAAGGGGAAGATACAAAATGTTTGTGTTGTGAAGAAAAAAACTGAAACCTTAGAACGTTTATTACTCTACTGCCCTGCATGGAGTGACATTAGAAATAGGTATAGACTTATGCAGCAACCATATCAAGAAAATAAAGAGGAATTGATAGCTAATATACTTTTATTTACAGATCTGCCGATTGAAGAAACTGAAAATAGGACAGCATTTATAAAAGATTTATGGTATTACACTAGGGAGGAATAGAACAAGCAAGGGAGCCGTTTCAAAAACAGTTAGTGGAAAATGTGATTGTCAGTGATAATGCATTATGGCATGTACAAATGGAACTTTCTTTTGTTCCAGTTGCCAATCCGATGAAGGAATAAGATAAGGATTGGATAGGATGTGAATGTAATTAAAAGGATAATAGAAAGCATCAGTGAAGGTTACACAAGAAAACTGAATTGGCTCTACCCTAAGCCCAATGACATGCAAATTAAACAAATGAAAATTTCATGAGGTAGGAAAATGAGGTACGAGATCAAGTAGAGATTTATGCTATGGTTGATAAGTGGGGTGTAATATAATAAGGACTGAAATATTAGAGGTTAAAGGGAAGATGACAATTCCTAAAATTGAAAGAACTTATGGCGATATATAGATAAGCAAAGGCAATGTTCACAGGTAAAACCCACACCGGCTTTAGGTGAAATCATTGAGAGGAAACCAAAGGATGCTAATGCCATTAAGAATTATTATTATTATATAATACGAAGTCTACCCCTTATAGTAATGTTATCAATTTTGCTGATACAGGCTGTAAAGATATGGTAGCGGCTACAATACATGACAAGTTAGAGGGTGCTGACAATAAGAAGACTGGGAAATTAAAACCAAAATTAAAGATTTGCAACGTCTCTGATGAGGAAGATTTGGCTGATGTTCTAGTTGACAATAACCATTTCCTACAGTCAATCCTTGATATAAAGGAAAAGATAAGCTTGTTCTTACTTAAGCCTGCTGCAGATGGGACTGTCAACATCATTCTAGAATGTGAACCTGAAATTCGCAAGCCCATTCACGATGATGACGATAAAATTGGGATCGGATGGGAACGCATTACATAAGTGAAAGCTATCACGTGCTGGTCTTTTTTTTACTGTCAGAGCTATGGACATTTGAAGAAGGAGGGAAAGGTTAGAAACGATAGTGTCTGTATTAGCTGCAGTGGTAATCATATGAATCAAGAATGCAACCCAATGGAAATAAAGTGTATAAATTGTATGAGACAGAAAAGACAAGATACAGGCCCGTACCTAGAGTTTTTTTTTATAAGGGGGGGCGGGGTCGTTTTTCCCAAAAACTGGACCTGTTCTTCTATAAATGTCATTGCCTATATAGGTATATATAAGACGAAATACTTGAAAATGTTATTTTAGTTATATTAAGAAGAAAAATGGGGTATGCGGTCTATGCCCTTCTACCCGATCAGATGTTATTCAAAGTACTGACTTTGGTTAACAGAATTTTGCTTATAATGTTGAAAGTTTGCACTGAAATTCAAGAATATTTCTTCAATTTTATTGATTGATTCATTTATTATGTTAACGATAACATGCATATTACTTTATTTGTTGTTATGTTAAATACTTTGACTTAACAAAAAGACAATAATTATTGATTACTTTGTAAGTACAGTTCAATGAAAAGGATAGTCACAGATAATATGGATGTCCAGAAAAAAATTTTTTTTTGGGGGGGCGGGTTTCTAACCTCCTTCGGTAGGGGCCTGAGATATCGAGCACTGGTCGAATTTGAGAAACTGCAAAGCTTTGGATGCAGAAATAATAAGAACTTCAGCAAACAGATCACGGATATGAATATCTATAGATGTGGATTTGAAAATATATAGTTTGTCCGTAAAAAACGCTGCAAATTAGAGGGCTAATTAATGAAGTCTTATGACATTATTAGGTCTAAGATAGGTAAAATGACTCCTCAGACTTACATCCACATTCCTACAGAGAGTAGTAGATCTGGGGGAAGAGCCGTACTCTATGATCCCAGCAACTGTTTTCAACTTGAAATTATCAAGAGAACTCTGGGAACTAGTTTTGAATATATTCAGGTGTTTTAGACTAAATTGAGATGAACTTCCAATTCTTAGATCTGACAGTCTCATTGACTGTTGTATATAGATCTCTACGGTCAAGTGTAAATGTTTTTTATTGGGGAATTTGGCACTGTTCTGGAAATGACTGACATGGTTGTTGTAGAAGTAAAAAACTTTGAGGACTCTATGAATGATTAACTCAGGAAGTCATATGCAATCGCTTTTTTAATGAGTTATCGGAATCACATCGAGTGGTTGATAATGGTGAGAACTCTGGCAACAATTTCAGCTGGACGCACATTAGATCACTTTTATGTGAGCTGGTAATAACAGTGCATTATGTATTAGTGTAGAGGAGAAGTGCGACATCTTTCCAGTACGTAAACTCATAACTTTTAGAATAACGGTATTGAAGTACTATGTAATAAAGTAAGTTTCACGAATGGGTCGACTTTCTCTCCTTGGAGTTTTGTTGAAGTGATCAGGAAAACAAATGAAGATATCAATAATCCTTGTGATAATGATGGTGACATTCTCTTCAGGCCCGACTCTGCGAATTGTCTTACGAATGTTAATTTTCAGGTGAATAAAAGTTAATAAATGTGTTAATTGCACTACTGAAAGCGATAAAAATTTAAATACAGGGTGCAACGGACTTTGCCTCGAACCGATTGGAATGTTGTGGAAAAGCTTCAATATATCAACGAATACTTTGGCTGGATGAACAACACAACTGGCAAAGGCAAATATTATCGAGCCTCAGAGGCGAGAGCGCGATTGCGTTGACCTAGCTGCTGGTCGAGAGTCATGTGATCGTTAAGTCAGAAAAATGCGAACATGTGTGTCTGTTCATGCGCCAAATAGGGCGTGTTCATGGAACCTTCTAGAACAATTTAATGAGTTCGTACATATGAACACCAGGGGTAATTAGAGTCCAATATAATGAGACTGCAGGCAAAGACCGGCTATTCTAGATAAGAAACTGTAGAGTGATCCGTGGAGGGAGGCCCTAGAGACAGCACAGAAGATCCACCCAGAACGGTAATAATGATAAAAGACTTTGTTAAACAATTGAACATTTTACAGATGCCCCGAGAGAAGCCGAAGTGCAGTGAAAAAAATTTTCTTTCTCTCCCGTGTCATAATTAGGCTTTTCCATTTCATTGTGCGCGTATCCATTTTTATTTTATTTCTGATACTTGTGGTTTCTTTCCTCAGGCGGATTCGAATGTCACCACATAAAACGAATTCTCTGACTGACACTTTTACCTCTTAGGTTTTGGGAACATAGAAATAGTGATGGAACTGATGTGCCTTTATGGAGAAGTGTTGTGTGGCATTTGAATTCAGATGATTATTACTAGGAGTGATTGTATGTCATGTTTTTGGGATTGCCATTCATTTTCATTTTTTTCATGTTAGTTTTTTTGGGGGAAATAAAGGATCTATTTTTGTATCTCAGAGTTTGGCTTTAGCCTAGATTTAATAACTTGATTTAGCTCCGCTCGAGGTAGGTCACGTTGCCAAATGGTGTTTTTTTCCTTTTTATTAGACAAGGTCAATTAGACCTTTGTAAGATATGTTCCTGTTGATGGAGAAACTCATAATCTTTAAGGACAGATCACCTTGGTTCAGTGATGAGACGGAGACTATAAAGAGGAACAAAAGACTCAAAGAGGATCAATGGCAAAGGTTAAAGACCGAAGCTTCTTGGGAAGAATGTAGTGTAAAAATTGTTACAGTTACTCTTTTAGCAAAATGAGAGCCGAATATTATAATTTGAAAATCCGAGAAGTACAAATGATATTGGCTTCTGAATGGTTAATCTGAAAATGGTAAGGCCAAAACGGCTTCCTAAGAGTTCAGCTATCAAAAACTGACTGACATTTTTAATTATTTTTCTTCCAGGAAATTGTAATGTGATCATGTGCAGTTTTTACGTAATGCTTAATGCTATGCAGCATTGCAGAAATTATACTCACTGAATCCTATTTGAACTACCTCATAGAGTACGGATCTGTTAGTTCGACCCTTTGAACAAGTGTTTTTTCTTGTTTTATGCCTATGTTCGTGTGCTTGTATTTTACTACATTGTCTCTTGCTACAATATCGGCTTACTAGTAAACATGTAGAGGAAGATCCTCTTTTTGGTACTAGTATCAACTGTGCTATTAACATATAAATGCCATCAACTTAAAAATGACGTTTGTAGAAAGCAGAATCAGATAACTACTAAATTTGATACAAATGAAAAACTATCGAGATTTAACTGTGTAGATGATGATGATTTTATAAGGATTATTACAAAAAATTGTGAAACTGATCCGATGCATCGGACCTGATTTTATTGAAGTTGTCAACTTTTCATGCCTTACCGATATTATGGTGAAAGTTATAAATGCCATTATTTTGGATGAAAGTTCTTATATTTGAGCAAGTGGCTATTATTGAACCAGTTTTGAAAACCGCACTTGATTGTCCAAATTTTAGTTTATACAGACCTGGCTCAGAGCTATCAACTTACAGACAATTACATTTATAGAGGCTGCTCTGTTTTGTTGCAGATGATCTATCAGAAATGACTGATGAAGGCAAATGTGGTATATTGGTCTTCGTTTCAGCGCAGCATTTAAAAGATGTGCATAAACTTCTACATGATTAATAGTCCATTGGAATGACCGAAGAAGCATTTGAGTACTTGACAAAAACCCTGTGTGACAGAAAATACTGTGTACACAATGGAAACATTCATCTTACGAAACACTAGGAAGAGAGATCGCCAAGAAAGTGTATTAGTACTAATCCTGTTTGGTGTTTATACGATTGAATCGTCAAAAACACAATATAGACTTTGGGTAAAGTTCAATGGATAAAATTCAAGCTATTTGCGAATGATACCCAATTCTGTTTCTCTGTCAACGGTATGGGGGATACAAATAGGCTTTAAATTGCGTTTTTATCAGGGTTAAGGAATAAATGAAATTGAAGCAATTAAATTAAATTAAATTAAACCTGAGTATATGTTAGTGGGATATATGAAAATAATTTGTGAAACTTTGGCGATATGCGGCTGAATATAAATAGTGATTTAGTTATGATTCCCGACAAAATCTGTGACCTACATACGCTACCGGCCAGTCATTTCTTTCAGCATTCAAGTTACTAATGTTGTAAGGGTTACTAGCCATTATCTTAGAAATATTGCCTTTGTTAAAAAATGATCTTGATGAGTGTTCTATAAAACAAAGCTAGTGACTAATTGTGTAATAAACAGAGTGGACTAATTTAACTCTGTCTATTATAATCTGCTTAAGATACGACTTGCGGTGTTGCGTCTCGGAATAAGATTGATTGCCGCTCTATTGCTGGAGTTGCATTGGTTCATTGTCAAAGCTAAAATGATGTTTAAAACTGTTTTTTCCTAGACGTCTGAAAAACGTGCTGCCAATATTACAGCCAAAAGATAGAGTCAACATAAGAGTAGCTACAGATGTTTTCATGTTTTTTCGAGGTGAGACACTTCGAATGTTGGTTTTAGGGCCTTTAAATTTGCTTCTCCAAGACTATACAATAAGCCCCCTCTTGAAATTAGGGGGACTGAAATTTTCAAAGCTTTCAGGGAAAAAATGGAAGACTTTGTTATTCTCTGGATGTTATGAAAGTGTGGATTTGACAGTTAATATGCAATACGCCGTATGCAACTCAGAATATCCATGCAGTATTGTGTAAGTGGAACGGGAGAATTAAAGGAGCTAACTATAAAACTAAGTGCAAACTCTGATCCCCCTCCTGTTTAGAAAAATACACTATACTTTAAGTAGTATTCAGTCTCAAAACTTCCCAGATAAGGAATGAAGATCTCATTGCCTGTCTTCTTTATCGTAATATATTTAAAACTTTTTAAAGAGTCTCTTGAGATGACCTTTTCCTTACTCGTTTTAGCTTAGTGGAAATAAATACATGCTTTATAATCTCCTATTCAGTGCTCAGGTCACAGAAATTATAATTTCAGTTCTACACGTTAAGAAAAGCTTTCAACGGGAACACCTGAGAAGTATGTGAGGTTGGCCCAAGATATGTATGAAGGAGCAAAAGCGGAGGTGAGAAGCAGTGTTGGGTTAACTGAATGGATGGATACCGGTAATGCTAAGGTCACACATTCACGTATCAACGCACGCACGCCCACGCATGAGCGGAAATTGGTAGTTGGCAACAGCTTACGTCAGTAAACCGTAAATGTAACGTAAAACATACGTAAAATCGTAGACGTAGCCCACTCCAGTTTTGAAATGTTCAAAACAAGTCGTGGGTGGTCACGCCAAATGTCACCTGACGTAGCTCCAGGCATTGCACGTGGGAGCCACGGTGACTGCTGCGGGGTAAGCGCTAGGGTAACCAGCATCGTTCGCCGTCGTTGTTTTCTTTCCGCGGCAAAGCGCGCGGGCCTCCTAATTGCGCTGTAGCCTACGGCGAAACCGATTCACACATTTACAACCCTGTACGACATGGCAACGCTGTAGCGTGGTATAAAAGGTCAGGTCGGCGCCCTCAGGTCAGCTGTTGTTTCCGTCTCCCAAGACCAGCAGTTTCCTTCAAGCTCTCCACAGCGCCCTTCAAGATGCCGAACCTCCTAAAACGACCAAGGAAGGGACCATCAACGTCACATCTTGCAGGACCTTCTTTCGGCCCGGAAAAGACTCCTACAGCCACTTCTACAATCACTCCTGCAGACATTCAGGACAGGGAAAATGTCAACTTCCACCTACAGGAGTCGGAGTTGGATGAGATTCTGACTGATGACAGCGACACGGAAACTCTCCATGAAGCTACCCCCATTGACGAGGGACAGAACGTTCCCTTGTCGAAGATATTCATTTCTTCTGAATAGCATCTTACAAATGGTGTAACATATAATGTAAATATCTGAGAGGAATTCTTATATACATCTAAAAAATATTATCTTGAATAGGTAGAATTCCTATTTATTTCCAAGAATGTTTGATAAGTTATTAGATGTTATTCTATATCATTTAAATATAAATCGCCCATAGTCAACAGTTTTATATGTCTAAGTGTATGTCTGAATGGTAAAATCGAAGCAAGAAAATTCTAGTGCTAGTCTTATATAGTACTTATCCTATGTTCATTTATTTGTGATGTTACATTAATTACATATTATATATATTACAGATGGCTACTATCAAAAAGTTACCATAAAACTAAAATAGATAAATTTGTAGGAAAACAACGAAGAGACGAGCTGTTACAATGATTGTTTACGGAACGGCAAGCTCTGTTCACAGGCCCGCCCTTTTGTACCCTACGGTACCACAACGGTGGGCGTGGTCTTGACGTGAAGTTGACGTACATAGAACATTACAATATCGGCGTTAGTTTCAGGTAGACGTCCGACCTTGCTTTCTTTGCGCGTACATTTGCGGCGCAATTTACGGTGCTGGCTTTACGTCCGTTAGCCCGTGTCCTACTTACCAGCTATTCAAGGTCATTTCACCGCGATGATGCCCACAATCCACATACGTGGGCATACGCCGTCGTGATACGTGAATGTGTGACCCCAGCATAAGAGTTGGTTTACATCAGGGATCTGCTTTAAGTTCATAACATTTTGATCTGATAATGGATGTATAGTCTCAAGGAATAAGAGCTCAATCTCCTTGGTGCATATTGTTTGATGATGATATCGTGTTATGCAGCAACAGCAGAGGGGTAGAGGAGTGAAAACTAGAGCATTGGAGGTGCTAGGTACTGGAAAACATAGGAGTAAAGATCAGTAGAAAGAAGATTGAATACCTAAGTTTTAACGTTGACCAATACTCTGAGATTAGTATGGGAGGGACAAGGTTGAACCGAATAGAAAAATCTAGGTATCTTGGTTCAACAGTATCTAATGATGGACGTTTGGATGTAGAAATAACACAAAGTGCAGACTGGATGGAAGAATTGGAGAAGGATGTTAGGTGTCTTGTACGACCGCAGAATCAACATAAAGGTTACAGGAAGAGTATATAAGACAATAATGAGACCAACTTTGATGTATGGAGCAGAAACATGACCGGTAAAGAGAGTGCAAGGGAAGAAATTGGATAAGGTAGAGATGAAAATGTTTAGATGGGTGTATGGAGTATCAAAAATGGACAGGATAAAAAGTGAAAAAATAAGAGGAACCTCTAAAGTTGTAGAATTATCAAAGAAAGTCCAGGAAAGATGACTGCAGCGGCATAACCATGTGATGAGAAGGGATGAGGCGTATGTAGGGAGGAGAGTGATGAAGACGGAGGAGCCTGGTGGGAGAGCAAGAGGAAGACCGAAGAAGCGAAAGTGGATGGATGTAATCAAAGAAAATCTGAGAGACAAAAAACAATTGTCAGAGGACGATGTGTTTGACTGAGCCTGGTGAAGGAAAGCTGTCAGAAACATCGACCCCACACAGAAGTGCTAAAAGATGCAGAGCAAGGAGAAGAAGAATGCTAAGAAAAGCTTTCATTATTCAGAAGAATTGTATGGCCAGTTCTTGCAGTCGATTTGTTTTCGCTGTTTATAGGAGTGTGTATATAATAAAAAATTAAAGGGAAGACATTATAGGACTGAGACTTATTTAATGAATGAGCACACGAGTATAGAATAAAATCGGGATAATTTACAAATGAGAGCAAAAGGGAAGTAGACAGATTTAGACTTACTTGCCCTCATCTGTTACAGACACACTTCGGGGTCATGTCATATAACTCAACATAGGTGAGCACTATTTTGAAAGATATCATCAACCATATTTTTTGCCTGATACAACTCATTGTTGATAAAAAATAAAAAAACAAAAAAGACGGTATAACATGTGGAGGAAGAACACTACTAGATTGAGGTAAGTATGAAAATCACTGAGAAGCTAGGCGCATGTTTTCACAAAATGGTTTAACCATTTTATGCTCTCTCGAGGGAGAATGAAGGCAGAACTCAAACTCTGTATTTAGTCTTAGTTTTTCAGAATACTGAGGGACAGGAAAAATGAAATCATGTTGAGGAGAGGGACGTTTGGGACTTTGATTCACGTCTGTGGTATGTGGCTGGTTTCACCAATTATGAAAGGGAATTTATTTGTATAGTCTTTCCATAATTATCTATCTATCTATAAATCTATACATGTATATACAAACATACTTATATATATATATATATATATATATATATATATATATATGTGTGTGTGTGTGTGTGTGTGTGTGTGTGTGTGTGTGTGTGTAAGGGTTACATTTAGAAATACATATTCCATATGTATAAATAAACTAATGACCTAAGAGGTCACTGTTGAGATAACAAGGAGTGTGATAAGAGTTGATAAACAGGACGCAAGCTAGGCTTCATGTATTGAATCAGCAGCGCCCTGGTTTGCATTTGCCTGTGGTAATCAAATCTACTATTGTGTCAAACAGGTCACAGTGCTTCGCCTGAGAACCTATTGACCTATAACCCAGACATCTACGTAATTTCCTCTCACATGTTCGTCTGTCTGTATGTTATGTATGCTGAGCTAAGCTGTGCTCTCCTATACCTTTGTAAATGCATTGTAACTTAGAACTCTACTTTCCCTCCTAGAATCAGGTTCTCCTAACCACCTTCTTGCCTCCTACTCAAGAGATGTAGTTTTGCAAATGTACCGTTGTTAAGTTATCATCATGAGTTTGAAACATCTCAGCCTTTATACCAAAAGAAGATACTGACTTAGAAATTATCGTCACAATCTCAGACGAGGATGGGAAGTATACCACACGATACTTGCATATAACATCGCAGGTCTAAATAACCTCACAGTGCGGCCTCGTTATACAAGGCGTAGCACAAACATATATATATATATAAATATATATATATATATATATGAAATGAGTATTGAGAATATAATTAAAACACCATTATGAATGTGATTTGTTATCTTTGAATTGTCTTTTTTTGTTGATAAGCGGATGTGATGAGCAATGACATTCTTTGAAACGCAGATGTCATCATTTTGACTCTGTGTGGAAACAGAGGTCTGGAGGGCAGATTCAGCGGGCTCCGAAAATGTTAACGCAACCTTCTTGGGTGGCACGATGTCGAAGGTCGCTGCCTAAGCAGAATAGACAACGTCTTATGCCCGTGTAAAGGTGGAAGCAGATATGCTTTTAGAATCTGGTTTTGAGTAGATTTTACGGGCGTGATAATGATCTGTATATGACGACATGAACTCGTGACGAAACTATGACGTCACTTCTCTGGGAGTGTCTTGTGAGTGAATTCGTGCTTGCGTACATGTGAGCTATTCCCCTACATAATGGGAGAGTAAGATAACTAAGATGGAGAACTATATGAAGTTGGCGAAGGGCCAGGATAGCCTCCTTTAAGTGTAATTTTAATTAGTGTGAAATTGTTGAATGGGTAAGCATACTTACTTTTAAGCCCTAGTGTGGCTTGTCTTCGTATTTTGAATATTTGTTTTAAAGATGTCCTATTCCTTGTGAACTTTTGATTTTATGTCATTTGATTTTTTTTTTTACAAATTGACTTATGTGGATTTCTAACTGATGTTAGAACCATAACCGTTGTTATGGTGTTACTTATAAGACTGTGCCGTGACTTAATTAGTTTTATAACTAACTAATGTTAGTTTTTGTAGAGAAAGCGGTGGACAGGTTTAGTTCGATCCCCAGGGTTATTTGAGTTATTTGGATTTTAACTTAACTTTTCAGTTAATCAATTTGTTAAGAACCAGTCAATCCTTTTGTTTTTAAATAAATGTATTTTTGTAGTTCCCGAGGCTAATTTACTAGAGAGAGAGAGAGAGAGAGAGAGAGAGAGAGAGAGAGAGACAGAGACAGAGAGAGAGAGAGAGAGAGAGAGAGAGAGAAGACGAACGTCACCTCAGTGCCTTACTGCTACAAGGTCATTGCTACCAGCATTTACTGCTTTCCCTTTTAAAACTGTACTGAGGTTGGAACCACGGTAACACACACACACACACACACACACACACCACACACACATATATATACATACATATATATATACATATATATATATATATATATATATATATATATATATAATTCATTATATCATAAATAATATTTTATATCTATTTAGTAATTCTTCAAACACTCGTAATAAGAACTTGTTGGTTAACTTTGATTTGGGTACTTATCACAATCTCAGTCCTTGAACAATAAAATAAAAGAAATTGATGACTGAACGCATTACTTTACAAAATACTGATCGCGCAAAGCAATACGAGAAAAGCCCTGAGGACGGTATCTGGTTTTTACTTTTCCTAAGTCAAGTAAAATTGAATACTGAGAGAAGTGTTTACTCGGAAACTGAGGAGGCCAAATACCTAACACCACACTTGTCAGTCGTCATTTCTTTTTGCAGGCTGTTCACAAGTAAATTTCTTTATGCTTTTTCGTCGTGGTAAGAATTTAAAAAACTTCTCTCGATGCTTATCCTAATGGACCGTAAAATAAATAAGAACCCGAACAAAAGACGACGACGACTCTCACAAATACAAATTCCAAGTTGGTATTAATAAACGCTTATTTGTTTTAATTCAGACGTTTCCCAGTGAAGCATCCTTTTCAGTGATGAACCGGGCAGAGAATGACTCAGTTTTGTAAGAAACAAAATAAAAATAAACCCATAAGCATTCTTGTACCTACGAATAAGTGAACTTGAAAGTACCGAGTAACAATTGTATAACTTTGTTACTAAAGTTAGTTGGGGCTCAACAGAGATCGAAAAATTTTTATTGTAAAAAATACCAGTCTTTTTTATGGGAATTTCTTCTCGAAATAAACTACGTAGTTTTTATCGACATTATATTCCGTTCATTCTTAGATGCGCTGATTCTCTCGATGCAATAATTTTCCGCAATCTCAAGTATAAAGATATTTTTGGGAATGACCGGTTTAGGCCTAAAGCTGAAATTATTTTAAAATTGTGCGAGTATTGTAAAGATTAGGAACTTCCTTAATGAAATAAACTAGCTTACCTTGACCCACATGCGAATGACGTATGGAACTTACCTGTAGATACTATAGTTGAAAAAATAAGGTATCTTTTGAATTCCGCACCTGAAACCATGTCCCCAGAGAAGGACCAAATTTTGTTTGAATATCTTAGAAGTATTTTCGTTTGGTAGTTTCTATTGCACTCATCTTTTTCTTCTCATTCTTTTCAGTCACGAGTTCTACTTTTCTCCTTTAATCATAGTTCATATATAGGTTTTCCAAAATGATTCAGATAGAATAGAAAAAGTGGTTGGTAGGAAGACAGAGACTATACATGTTCTTTAAGATAAAAAGATTTTATTGAAACATTACATATTAGTATACTTGTTTATAAATCCTATATGTATAAGTGACGTGTGTCATGAATCTCTCTCAGACATTTTACAAAAATATTTTTTCAATAAATATTTCATTTTTATAAATATCTCTATTTTGAGCGTTTTGAGAGATTTTTGTACATCCTAAAATCTAACTCGTGTCGGCCAACTTCGTCTAAAGGTAGAAGAAGTTTTACATCGTCAAAGGTTTCGGCGCTGCTACATAGTCGGACTAGCTTAAAAATTAATGTTTTATGTACAGTGACATGCTTGACTGAAGGGACGGGGATGGTGGGAGGAGTCTATCTCAGAGTGATGCGCAGCTCTGGGACTTTAGTCGAATAACAAAGGCTCACAAGACATCTTCTAATTCTACTCGAGCCTTTGGGTCAAAATTATATTTACAAACACTGTCGAAATGAGGAAAGGGAGTCCAGAGCTGCTCATCACTTCTGTACCTACTATACCACCACGAAACAAGACTGAGTGTGAAGTGGCAGGCGAGGAGCTAGACTGAGGGCCGTGGTGATAACTTATTACTTCCTGTTGTAAGGGATAGGCACTCTGAATCCAAAGGGAGAAGCTCCTCTGACGGGTTCTTCTTCGTCTTCTTCATCGTCGTCGTCTTCCTCGCTGGACTCTTCACTAGATTCTTCGTCTGAATCTTCAGAATCTTCGTCAGAATCTTCATCACTTTCCTCGGAATATTCGTAGTCATCTTCTTCTGCGCGTTCAAGGGCCTTCTGGTAAGCCTGGAAGAATTCTTCCTTAGCTTTCTTTACGTCATCGGTATCTTCAGGAGCCTCTGGGAGGGCGTCGCTCTCTACACGGTAACCTTCTTCGTCAGCGTTGTACTTGAACTCGTATTCGTCTCCTTCGGGGGCCACGAAAGCGTATTGGCCACTCACTTCGCCCTCTTCATTTCGCTCTTCCGCGCGTTCGCTGTCGCCAACATGGTACGCAAATCTTTCAGAAAAAGAAAGAAAACAGCTTAGAAAAATGTCAGAATTTCAGAATTATAAATATTATGTTCTATTCAACCGGCACATGCGGTAATGATCAAGCTAGAGAAAATTACAGAAATGTTTGATTTCCATTTGTCAAATATTCTAATAAATGAGTAGAAAAAAAATAAAAAATAATTTATTTAGAGAAATGCAGTATATTAAAAACTATGAGCTAGAGAAAATTGCAAACATGTTTAATTTCCCAACTGTCAGGTATTCTAATAAAGATGCAGCAGGAAAAAGAAGAAATAAAGTTAAATAAATGCTATGTAATAAAAAGTGGAAGCTAGGGAAAACTACAGGAGTATTCAGTTTTCCAATCGTCAGGTATCCTGATAAAGAAGTAAAGAAGAAAAATAAGAAAAACATAAAGTTTTTAAAGAAATGCAGAATGATTAGAAGTCAAAGTGCTACTTCAGTGTTCCTCTCTGTAACTTACGCATATTTGCCCTCGTTGCCAGATGAAGTGAAGTCGTTTCTGAAACTTTTGAAGTTCTTGAGGGTCTGGATAATCTGTCTCTCTTCAGTCTTGTCAGCATAAGAGACGGTGGCCAAAGCCAGAAGGAGGAACATCACTGAGGTCTGAAAACAAGCATTAAGAGGAGGATTTATAACTGGTAAGGGGAAAAGAGCTTCGTGCAAATAGACGGACTTTGAACGCACGATAAAAGATTTGAGAAAGTAAACGACCCGAAAGTGATCATCTTCATCTCACGGAAAGATCGTCATGGGAGAGAAACAGCTCCAGGTGCAAACTTTGCAAACACTGCATGCGGTGGTTTCAAAGTACCAAGATGTAACGCTGTTATGCAATTCACTTTTACTGCTACGTGGTTTTATGGGATATCCATACAGGGAACAAACAGACAGGGACAAGAAAAGTGAGAACATTAAAATAAACAGACAATGCTGGTTGCATGGTATTTTGAAAGATAATACCCCCAAAGTAAATTATTTATTCTTTCCAATGATGGAAGTGGACTAACAAGTACCGAATAATCTCAGCATTTTTAAGTAAGTATTGTTTGTTCATTCCACTGGGGGGCATATAAACGGTAACAAATAACGAAACGTGTAAGAAGTTTCAGTCTTTTAAAAGGGCAAGCACAAAACAACCATGTCTATGACCGACAGAAGGTTTGCATTGAGTCAAAGAGTGAACGTTACACGAATTAGCGGTACTGAGCGGGTCTGCATAAATGGAGAAGGACAAGCGAAGAAAAAGTCGTTAGACGATCACAGGCTTTACCTTGATTCATCAGAGCTTTTATTTTAGAATCCAAGAGTAAACTCGTAACGATTAACTGAAACTGGCCCGGTTTCTTTTTGCTGTTAAGATAAATTTCCCCGAGCTGCCTTATAATACAGCTGGCACGGAAAGGGAAAGGGTCGTGAAGCTCCTGCAGGTAGGTATGCTAAATCTGTGGTTGGATGATACTACACGTACCGTTGATAACGCTTTCGTTTAGGGAGAAAGAGAGCGAAAATAATGGCTATAGTAAGAAATCCCACTGAAGAATCAGACTTGTGATCTGTTGTGAATAGTGATGCAACGATAGCATTGTCGTTACTTATGCGTTTTATACAAGTGGTTTCGGTGATTTTAAAAGAAAACGAAAAAAAGAGAGAAAAAACCAAAGAACAAAGAAAATTATCTTGCGTGGAAAAAGTGGCCCAGAGAAACCTCCTCGCACCTCGCGCTTGGAAACAAAAACTTCTCTGAATGTCAAATGAGGGCGGCTCCTAAAAATTGCAATGGCAATGGTATTATCCTTGAAAACGCTCATTTCGTGAAATACCATCTTTCCCTTTTCCTTTTTCCTAATGCTTTTGTTGCATTTTCTTCTATGGGAACAGACCATTTTACTTTATTTCTAAAACTACCAATATTCCTCTATATCAGAAGCATATTCATAGAAGTTAGAAACTTCCATAGCTTTTTCCCTTGCACTGGACGCAACCACAGGCGTTAATGCAAGGGGAGGAGAAACGGCATTGTTGCATATTGCACGAATGGAATTGTATAACTGAGATCAGAATGTTTTTTATTCGGACATAATCTTTGCTATATTGAGACTTAATTAATCAACTGCAAAAAAAGCAATTCCCAACTAGCTACCAATTTAATGTTTAATCGTTATTCATTGCCAAACATACATATCTAAGTAATCCCTTGCCATTTTAAAAAAATGTCATTAACCTGAAACGGTAAAGGGTTAACGAGAGAGAGAGAGAGAGAGAGAGAGAGAGAGAGAGAGAGAGAGAGAGAGAGAGAAATTTATATTAACCCGGTCAGTTAATAATAGAAAGGCAAGGAGGAACCAGTTCTAAATGTGCTGCAATCATGTAGAAGGGAAAAGAACGAGAAGTTCGAATAACTAGAGGTAGAAAAATGTCGAATCTTTTTGTAATTATTACTAAGTGCTCTCTCTTAAAAGAAGTTCGGCCACAGTAAGCATTATCTTTCTGCTCTCTTTGACGCTTTCTCTGCTTTTTAAATGTTCAAAAGCGTATGTATTATGACGTATGCACATATTTTTCTTAACTAAAATGAATAGACATTAGCTTTCCAGATTATGACATTTATTTACCGATGATTTTGGAAATCGGTAACTACCACACCCCTAAATCCTGACTAGAACAAATTCCACGTCTCCTGGAAAGTTTTGTTAGTTAAATTCTAGAAGATATTATTTTTTATTACTCTGAACATTTATTCGTGCTAGTGAACGTACCATAAAACATCAGTAGCAATGGGTCTACAGGTGAAGTCATGCTACTTAAATATAGGTCGTTTAACATGAAGGTAGGCCATGTCACTTGAACTTCCAACTATTATTATTATTACTATTATTTTATTATTATTATTATTATTATTATTATTACTAGACGAAACCTATTTAAATGGAATAAGCCCACAGGGCCCAAGGACTTGAAATTCAAGCTTCCAAAGAATATGGTGTTCATTAGGAAGAGTTAAGAGGAAGTAAAGTGAAAACAGGAAGTAGAGATCCCACTTATCAAAAAAGAAAAAATAAATACATAGATAGAAAGATAAATAAATATTCAAATGCAAGAAGAATAGTATTAAATAGTCTGAACGCTACGTTGCTTACTTGTGAAGGCAAACAAACAGAGACAATGAAAAACTGGAAATGTAAGCTAAGTTAGCCAGTCAGGTACAGAAAAATGTATCATAATGGATTTTGTCCCTAAACGGATCAACAGTTTCTTTTTTGTTGATTTCGTTTTCTTCGTCGATCTCTTTCAGAGTGGAATCCATTTGACTCTGATTTGAAATGAGCGTCTTTTAAATCGTTCCTATTACATATCGAACGAGGTTTAACTGCATCCTGATAAGATATTCATAGTGGTTAGAGTAGTTAATTTTCGACAAATAATATATCCCCAGGAATCCAGGAATTTCTTGGTTTGCCTGCAATGTGTATTTATTCATAATATTACGAGAAGAAATACAAATGATTTAAACAGGAAACATGTAAAATGTTACAGTTCCTATTGGAATCTGAATTCGTCGCCATTGTGAACAGTGCCAAGATAATGATCTGATCTTATTTATATCTTTGGTGGCATCTACTGTACGTAGTAACCTTTCTTCTTTTTTTTTTTTTGATGCGCTGCTCCTTTGGCCTTTCGGATGTGGCTCCTCTCAGTGAAAAGCGCCGTTCTAATTGTAAAGCGATTGGATTTTTTTTTTTTTAGATTCCCTTTGGGGTTATTTATTGTGAAGAGAGAGAGAGAGAAGGGGAAAGGAGAGAGAGAGAGAGATAGAGAGAGAGTGAGCGAAGAGAGAAGAGAAGAGGAGGAGAGGAGAGAAGAGAGAGGATGAGTGATTTAGGGGAAAATGAGGTTGTCTTTCTGCGCGGCTGTGAAGGAAAGTATTATCATATACTATTTGTTTTAGTTTTCCTAATTATAATATTTCTGTACAGAACAGACGGGGTGAACTTAATATCAACATCCAGCAGCGTATTTAGATAAAGATGGAGGAGAGAAAAAAAAGGATTTTGATTCCTTTCACAATGCCAGCTGCCGAGGATCACTGTTTTCAGCTACAGTAATAATCGCTTTCCCTGGAAAATTATGGAAATCTGAACGGACGAAGGAAGAAGAGTGGACAGGAAATAAAGAAAACTTAGAAAAGAAAATATATTTGCTTCTAGAGAAGTAGAGTATAGAGAACTACGGAAATAGATCATTTTCATTCATGCAACAAAAAACAGGAGAAAACGACAGTGAATGAACTTAGAGAGAGAGAGAGAGAGAGAGAGAGAGAGAGAGAGAGAGAGAGAGATTGGGGTTGGGGAGGAAGATTGTTGGAGGCTATAACCATGGCCACCGAGAGCCATGCTATAACCCCACGACTGATTTACTATCCAATGTCAGCATGCCACCACCATCTTAGTTGTTATTCTCAGAATTCGTAAAGTAGGTATTTTTGAACCCTTGCTAGTACAAGACTGATTGTAATGAATAGCTTAAAAAGTTATGAAACGGAATAAGAAAAGCAATTCTGTAAGAAACAGGATAAGAAGAAGGTACGACTTGAACTTATGGGCTTATGTGAAGTCGCGGCTCTGGGCAAAAACGCTCAGTTTTAGCTATCTACTGAATATTTCGATAACAACCGCAAACAGCGAAGGCAATGAATGCACGCACATGCAGATATGCCTGTAGGTAGATATGCTAACAAGTGTACGTACTCAAACATTACAGAATCCTCTATATTGATCAATCTATTTTTATCAGAAACGGAAACTTGCTTTTCCAGGAAGCCCTTGTGGTCCGATTCTATTTCAAATTCTTAGATTGTACGATTGCATGATCCAATATTTGTAGGCTGGAAACCTACTTGGAAGCCACTTAGGATTTTATGGTAGTGCTATATTTCATGATCTATTAACTAGGAAAAGAAAAGTTTTGGTTCGTGCCTTCTAAAGTCATTATTGATAATAGATCCCAGGGAAATAATTCATAAGCATCACGATGTATTTGTGACGAAAATGAATAATAATAATAATGAAAATGTAAGTATTTTTAGACTGGTCAGACACAAGAAAGAAGTTTAGATGAGTTATTCAGCAGGAAAAAATCGTAAGTGGGTATTGTTTGTTTAGCGTCACAAGTTTTCTGGAGTGCCTTGAACATCCTCCGGTGTTTTATATAAATATATATATATATATATATATATATTTATATATATATATATATATATATATATATACATATATATATATATATATATATATATATATATATATATATATATATACACATAGTACACACACACACACACACACACACACATATATATATATATATATATATATATATATATATATATATATATATAGAGAGAGAGAGAGAGAGAGAGAGAGGAGAGAGAGAGAGAGAGAGAGAGAGAGAGAGAGCAGTCCTGACTTTTTTTAAACACCAAATCTTTTTTATTGCTGTTTCTCTGAAGATTGAGACCTGAGCGTAATTGTGCATAATTATATGCGTCCGACTCCCTGATGGTGACCGGGTACCCATACTTTACCGGAGGCTCTTTTCGTAACAAGTCCTTTTCTGAAGAGTCACATTTTTACCTCCGCACATTAAATGTATTGAATGATTAGTTCACTGGCGTCTAATGAAAATGGCGTCGGTGAAGGTGACCTAATGAAAATGTCTCTCACACTTATACTCAAGGTTGGAAAGATGAACGCCCTTGCACACCTCATAGAGGAAATTTGGAATTATAATGAGCTTTCACTCTTGTGCTAATTGTGTGTGTGTATGTGAGTGTGTGTGTGTGTGTGTGTGTGTGTTGTGGGTGTATATATATATTATCGACGTATCCCTTTACAAATACATAATTCGGTATTTGTTTTCATATAGCACTTCAGTGTGCTTAACTAAATCTTGATAGTCTCTATATGTTTGCAGAAGGTGCTTAGCAAATGATGAGCTATTCCACTAAGCTAAAATACAACTAATTTCTCTGATGAAGGCTTCTAAATTGGCAGAATATTTGTAGTTAGTAAAGGAGCTTTGTCCATACTTCCCTTATAGAAATTTAGTTTTCTTTTCGTGGCGTTCGTTACGCGACATGGAAGCGTTGCTTCACGTCGCTGCCGGATCACGAACGCTGTTGAAGCGGCAAAACGACCTTCAGTCGCTATTTCCGTTTTGTCTCTGCCCGAGGCCGACTCGGAAGCGGCGAAGTCAGTTCGCCGAAACTGACAGCGCTCCGGTACCTGATGATTTAAGCAACGCTAACTTTCTAGGTAAAGCTAATTTCCTTAAATGACATCTAATTGTATATTGCTCATAGCGTCTTTCCATTAAACTGTGGTTTAAGCAGCACAGGATCTTAAGGCCGTAGGAGAAGATTGGCATGTTTAAACGTTTTAAGATGTTGAATCGTATATGCGGCTTTTGCGAATGATTTCCTTTCTGGTAAGCATTTCATTACATAAGGAATGCAAGCGTAATTTTTATATCATATTGCAACACAAACCGAAAGGAATACTGACGAAGAACTTTTTTTTTTTGCACTGGTACATAAAATAACATAAAATAACAAATGAGCGAAGTGAAAGTATGAGATAATGATGGCAAATTTAAGTTTGAGAACTCACTATGACATTCAGTGATTAAGAAATGGGAAAACCTTCTGGATGGGAACACCTAATTGATCAGCAAATATCAATCTTTGATTCTGTCGACTTCAGCAGCTGCGCTTCTCCAGGCTTTCCCGTCCTTGCCAGGTCATAGAATGTGACGATTGTAATTGGGCATAATTGTTTACGGAATACTGAAAGGACTGCTTTATTTTACTGTTATTTTTTTTGCAGTGAAATATCAAGTTCTGCTCTCTGATGTCATCCAATGACCATTAAGTAAATAATAGTCAAGGAAGGGAAAGAAAAAGACGAAGTATCCATGAAAAGGAAGTAATACATTAAGGGAAGGTCAAAAGGCATTATTGCCATTTGCAGCGAAACCATCAATTGAAGAGAGTGAAAGTGGAACGGGAAGATCTAGAAAAAAGTTCAACCGCGAGGCGCAGGTGTGAGTCACTCGTAAATAACAGAGGGACCAACAACGAAGTTGCCAACCACGCGAAACCTACTCTTTTGTTTAGCCATTTTATTGAGGTTTAAATAAGGAGGACGGTGGAGTGTTGTTATCAAAGAGTTAAAACGAATGAGAGAAAATTGCCTGTTTGACAAAATGGACTTTAAACTACCGAAATTTTATATAACAACACCGGCGTTTATGGAAATGTTTGATGATCATCCCGGCCTTTCCAAGCCCGTAGAAGTTCAAGGCCCGTGGCGGCGCCTGACATTTCCTAGCGCAGAATTCTCATTGTCTGAGGGGTAATGGGACATGAAGGTGGCAATTAGAGGATCTACTTAGGGGGCGAGATAAAGGTTGCCATGGCGCTACGATAGCTGGAGGAGGCTGTCCCTTCATTCCCGAGGATTGGCGTTTTCAGGCAGGATTAGGATGCTAATACATCAGACATATTGAGTCAAGTGATTACAACTGACAGACACGAGGAACTTTTTATTTACGGCACGTTTAGAAAAGCCAGTCGCTGTTGAAAATTATTGCATCCTGCAAGAGTTTTGAATGAAATGGTCAAGTTTAAGATTGACCTTAACTCTTGAGGACTGGATCGATACTTTCCGAAGATTTGTCGGAGGTAGATCATTACTAAGAGGTAGATCATTACTAATTACGATGCTAGAATCACCATACACAAGCTTATTTTTATATCTACTTTCTATCTATCTATATTATATATATATATATATATATATATATTATATATATATAAATGTGTGTGTGTGTGTGAATGTATGACCTCTTCATAATTTTTTCTGTTGTTTTGTACCAGTTCTGCGGGAACGCTCAGCCAAATCATTTATCAGTGAAGTTAACGCAATCCCGCACTTGCACTAAGCCCATGTCGACGGAAACACGAACAGCCTTCCGGAATTCACGACTTTTGTCTCCCAAGGAGAGAGAGAGAGAGAGAGAGAGAGAGAGAGAGAGAGAGATAGATAGAGAGAGAGAGATATTTGGGAAGAGAGAGAGAGAGAGAGAGAGAGAGAGAGAGACAGGTCGAACAATAGAAACGTTGTACATAGTTAACTGGTAGAAGAATTTAAAAGAGAATCTCAATTTTAGTTTTGAATGTAGATTTGAAAAAATCTCCCCTAGTCATAGTTGTTATCCCAATGAGTTCCTCTTTATATAATCCCATTTATCATGAATCTAACTTTCTATTATTCTCTGTTGAACAAGGTCTTACTTATTAAGTTGGTAGATTTTTCAAAGAAACATCATAATTTTTTTTTGGCCCTAGAGTGATATTTTATGATAATAAACAATTTTCATATTTTTTGTTATCGGAACATCAGAAAGTAACGTTTATGCTTCATATGCTACAGGAAATGGGCTAAAGATTTTGATTTTTTTATGATGGAATGGAATAAATGGGCGGAAAGAAATGTAGCCAATGTCAGGCAAAGGACCACAAGCAAAAGAAGATGAAGTAGAGTAAAAAAGGAAACTTAATCACGAAGCCGTGATGTTTGCTGGCAGCCGCAAGCAAGGTTCCAAGATCCCTCCACAATAATTTGAGGTCCGATGCAAGGGCAAAAATGATCCCCGCTCACGCCATAAAAAGAGCGCCAATAAATGGTACCGAACCTGAATAAAGAAGCTTTGAAGCCGTTCATTCGCTCAAGGTAAAGCAAACTAGATTTTGATAACGCGAGAAAAAGCTGATCTTGAATCTAGACTACACGCTTCCATGGTTACGTTAATGAGGGGCTAATATGCTACTGGATTCCTTCGGACTTTTATCAGAATAATTTAAGACGAAGTCCTTACGACCTCGAAGAGAATAATGCAAACAGCTTTGTAGACCGACGGGTGAGAGATATCTTGTCAACTGAAGCACAAATGTATTTTTAAATATAGTACATATACTGGGCTTTAGTCCAATATATGTTCTATATTTACACATCACGTAAACACATGATTGTCAAATGGGTCCTAACATTATACACACAAACACACACATGTATAATATATATATATATATATATATATATATATATATATATATATATATATATATATATATATATTAGTATAATTTTCTTACCCAGTTGCTTATTATCATAATACGGCCGCAAGCATTTTTCTCCGCACACTTTCATTCCAACTAACATATAACGTTTCACACGCTCCTTGGCAAGAGGTCAGCAGCCGTTAAAAAGGGAAAAGGAAAAGACAGCAATATTTGCTTACAGTTTTGAAAGGAAGAGTAAGCTATATAACCAGACAGAAATTCTATTTTGACTAGAAAAATAGAATATGATAGATCTTGTTGGGAGTCATCGAATTATGACAGTTTTATTTTGACAAAGAGACAGAAAGGCTTTGGTTTGTTTACTTCTCTTTTCTTCATTTCAACAACTGCAAAAATTAGAAGTGACAGGCTCTTGAAGTTAGAAACGTGGATTATACTAAGTTGTTAAAAAATATCATCTGCATATTATTTTGCTGAATAGAAAACGATGTTTCACTAAAGATTAGAAATTACACAATCTTAAAAAAACATGTTAGACTGGGACTTCAACTCGCATTCCAGTGAACAGAAATCAGCTAACTAACAT
>NC_061107.1:124246778-124254278 GCF_015104395.2 Macrobrachium nipponense
TGAAAACCGAGATAGCCAAGCACTTTCGTGATAATTTCCTAAGGTATATATTTTCATATCTAAACTTATCAACATCGATTCAATTTACCTTGGTAATAACTTCACCTACAGGGGGTTATAGATAGTTGCTACTGCCTTGGCCAAATTCGAACCTGTACCTTTTTAGGATGGGGCTAGAGTAGAGTAGTGGTGGTCTTATCCATTCATCTGTCAAGAGAGATGTATATGTTTCCGCTCTGCTGAACATAGTCCTCTCGAATTAAGGTTCTGTATTTCGGACCTAAGTCTTCCCATCTCCACTATGATAGATGGGTATTGCTCTCTCTCTCTCTCTCTCTCTCTCTCTCTCTCTCTCTCTCTTCTCTCTATATATATATATATATATATATATATATATATTGACGTATGTATTTAAGTATGTATGTGCCACATGGTACACTTTGAAACGCAATGAGCAATTTCAACCAAACTTTGTATACATATGACTTAACCATGTAGAAAAGAATACTTAGGGGGTAAGATATCATTGGGACTAAAGGGGGTGCTTGGGAGAAAGGGGGGAAATATAAAAATAACATAAAACGACAGGTATTAGTGTCTAACCCATAGTTTTCGAGGGTGCAAAGATAAATAGTGATACTCCTTATGGCCTGTAAGTCCAAATTCAGCCCTGATAGTGGCTTGGGGTTTAGGAGGGGATGCAAAGGGGGTGACATGTAAAAATAATGGAAAACGACTGATATTATTGTCGAATACATAGTTTTTGAGGTTGCTGAGAGTAATAGTGACGCTTATGATGATTTTTAAATCCTAGATCAACCCTGATTGGAAGGGGGTGAGAAGGGGTGGGAAGGGGGTGACATGCAAAAATAACCAAAAATGATAGATATTATTGTGTAATTCATAGTTTTCGAGGTCGCTGGGATAAATGGAGACACTCTCGATGCCCTTTAAGTACAAGTTCAGCCCTGATAGGAATGGTAGGTTGAGAAGTGGTGAAATATAATATGGCAGAAAATTTATAGATGCTGATAATTTACAAAAATGGCTTCTACAGAAAGGGACACCCAATTGTGAAGAAATGAATAAGCAAAGTGAAGAGAATTACTAGCAAATAAATAATATCAATAATGAATCAACAAAATGGAATGAGGTTCTGCATCCAGAAGCGAAATTTTCTTCTTTTCATTATTTATCATACCCGAGTGCAAAGATTGTAAACTCTCTCTCTCTCTCTCTCTCTCTCTGTTTGTTTATATTTATATATACATACATACATACATACATACACATACAATCATATATACATATATATATATATATCTATATAATATATATATATATTTATATGTATATATCACAAATATATATATGAATATATATATATATATATATATATATATATATATTGTGACAAAGTGCCAAGTATCTGGTTTACTACACTTACCATTCATTAATTGTTACCTCACACAGCCAGACACCTGAACTCTCATCACAGGTATTAAACGACTGAATACTTTATAGGCAACAGTGATCCCTTAAACAACTTACCAGTATTGTAGAAAATCAGACTAAGTTCATCAAAACAAGTGTGAGGTAATCTTGTAAGTAATTAAATTAATTAAACGGCATCACTCCATCAACAACTTTAAAAGTCTAAGTATTTCCCTGATTTCAGAAGTCTAGTACCTCCCTGGTTCTAAGTCACTTCAAGTAGTTTGAAGGAAAACAGATCAATTACCACTCTATGTTTCTACCTAAGCAAATCATAATTATATGCATATATACTGGTGAGAAATGAAATACTTATAAAAATTTAAATAAAAAAATTTATTATCAAACTCAAAATTTATAAGTGAAATTCGCAATATCAGGGAAAATTACTGTTACTTGAAAACAAAGCAAAGTTTAATTAATTCTTGAATCAATTAAGTAAAATTAAATCAAAATTAATTTATCACAAAATTCAAGAAAATTAATTCAATAAAAATTCAAAAGTGTTAGGCAATACTTAAAATTTTGAAATTAATTCACAAATGCTAAACAACAATAAAACTTGAAAAGAATTCTAAGTAAATGCAAATTTATTCATAAGTGTGCAACAAATAAGGAATGAAAATAAATAAGTTAATTAAATTGTGAATGCAAATGAAAACACAGAAAAATGTGGAAAATACCAAAATTGCAAAAAGTACTAATCACACAGAATATAAAATTAAAAGACACACTTCAACCAGAAAATGGACAAATGCACCGAAAATAAACGCTTCAATAAGAAAATGGATAAATGCACCAAAAATAAACACTTCAATAAGAAAATGGATAAATGCACTTCAAATGAAACAAACACAAAACACAAAAATTTGCAATGTGTACAAATGTAAATTTCACCAAACCATTGTAACTATTAGTTATTAGTTCTCTAAACCATCGTAACCATTAGTTGTTAGTTCTCTAAACCACTGTAACCATTAGTTATTAGTTGCAACTAATAAAAATATAAAACACTTTACCTTCTTGGTATACCAAATTTCTTTCTGCTGCAGCTCGTTCAAAAATTCACCACAATTCACAAAAACAGGCGCCGTTACACACTGGTATAATGTTTGTTCAGATTCTACAAAAAACACTAAATAACACTAAATAAATCTAAGAAATATCAAATCTGAAATCTACAAGTTACGAGTGACCATTTTACGTTATGTTAATATCAATTATGGCGAGGCAGAGAGAGAGAGAGAGAGAGAGAGAGAGAGAGAGAGATGTCTGAACGCAACGCGGTTCTAAGATGCAATGAAAAACTCTTCCTTACGGAAGCTGCACAGTAGAGATGACACAAAACGTTTTGGGGCAATGAGAAAGATGATGCAGTCTTCTAGAAGCTTCGAATATGATGCAACTTTCCAGAAAAAATCGTGAAATCTGCACGTGGTTTCAGCAACGAAGTATTAGTATGAGACCAGCATACAGCTCAACAAAGATACATACCCGAGCGAAACAGACTCGAGCGAGCAAAATGATTGACATGTTTTGATAACAACACGACACTGCCAGCTCCCTTAATCTAGAGGCGATGAAAAGTAATGAAAACCATTCTATCTCGGAATGGACAAAGCAAATCTCTCTCTTTCTTTACTATGTTATATATTCTACAACTATGCTATGCGAAATCTGAACACCCATTTTAAACATCCTAATTCTAAGCTAACTAGGAATCTGAAAAAATGTTGCAAACTCTATATATAACATTTTACACAGTCAAAGAGGGGATATATGCGTTTTGAAAGTAGTATTATATATATATAATATCATATATATATATATATATATATATATGTATATATATATATATATATATATATATATATATATAGTCATATCACATTTCCGTGATTCATATACATATATCGAGCTACAATGTCCTTTAATATCTAATTCGCTCTACCTCGGAATTAATATATTTTCATATATGCTTAACCGAAGGGGAATTTTTTCTCGATAATAGACTTGCCTGGACCAGGGCGCAAACCTATGATCCTTACAAATCCAGGAACGTCAGTGAAGCTTTACCCTACTACACCACCGCGAGAGGTGGTGTAGTAGGATAGAGCTTCACTGATATATATATATATATATATTATATATATATATATATATATATATATATATATATATATATATTATATAATATACGAAGAGGTTTCACTAAACTTACAAATAAAATGTCTTTAATATCTAATTCGCTTTACCTCTGGAATTATATATTTCATATATGTTAACCGAAGGGGAATTTTTTACTCGATAAGAGATTTTGTCGGCTCTCGGCGCGACAAATCTCTTATTGAATAAAAAATTCCCCTTCGGTTAACATATATGAAAATATATTAATCCCGAGGTAGGGCGAATTAGATATTAAAGGACATTTGTAGCTCGGATGTATTTATATGAATCTCGGTAATGTGATATGATATGATATGATAATATATATATATATATATATATATATATATATATATATATATATATATATATATATAAAAATATATATATATATATATATATATATATGTAATATATATATATATATAGATATATATATATAGTATATATTATATATATATAACGAGGGAGGTTTCACTAAACTTACAAATAAAATGTCGATACCCTCAATCTACACCACACATAATCTACCAATATCGAATAAGCGTTCCTTGTGCGTGTTTTTGCCTGCATAATATTCTTCCACAAACACACATTCAAACATCCATCAACGGAGCGCACAAGGAACCGGTTCGACAGTATCATACTCGAAGGAAGACGTCTTTCCACAAAAAGATCACGTCTAACTGCCCCTCACTAGCAAAACTAAGCAGTGTCTTACATACTTTCAAAGGATTCCCATAACGTAGATTAAGATCTAAAAGCGGCTGAGAGACCTCGTGTTCTTCTTCGGATGAGAAACCAGAGTACTATCAAGGATGCCATCTACTACGCTCACTCGCTTCGAGTAGGCTGGTCCGTCGACGGATGTTGCGTAATGGAGGAAATTGAAAAAGGGGTCTGGGTAGATTCTGGAATTACCAGAGTTTTGCTCTCTCTCTCTCTCTTCTCTCTCTCTCTCTCTCTCTCTCTCTCTTCACATGTATTTGTTCAGGTTGGTTTCTGAGGAGTCAGACGCAGTTACTTGTGAGCGATTGTCCAGCTATATGCCTTTGTAAGCTCGTCTCTACATGTATACACACAAATACTCACTTTCCTTACAAACACCAAGAAAGAAAGATATTGAATACTTGATAAACGTAAAAGTTATAAGTGGATAGAACATAGAGAGAATATCAATGGCAAAAAAGACAAGAAGAGAACAAATTGACTGATAAGGAAATTAGATTTATTTGGTTTTGATAACAAAGAATTAGAACTACTTCAAAAATCAGAAAAATTTCTTACAAGAGGGTGTTGTCCACATCCGTGAGTCTTCATTCTGAAGTGTAAAATTCATCGCCAGCTCCTAATGTAAACTTAATGGAATCAATGAAATATTCAGAGATCTAAGAGAAATCTTTGAAGATTTGGCGAACCATATAAGACCATTTACAAGGCAGCCAGTGGGCTTACAATGATTCCACTCTATGACTTATTTCTAGTTCCTTCGTCTGCGAAAAGCCATTTGCATAGTTCTTGCGTTGTCATATTCCTTGACAAGTCCGAGAGCTTCGCCCCATTCTTTAGGATTTTACGATAAAATCGAGTGATGACACGAAGGAACAAGGACTAAAAGCAGACTTAACATGACGCAGGCTTTTAAGGAATTATGCAGGCGATCAGCTACTTGTACTTTAGACATTTTCTGCTGTAACAGTTCTATATCTTCCTTTGTTTACCGTTTATACAATTTTCTTTGTTCTTTGAAATTTCCTGATCTAATATTTAAATAATCTGTTTTATTTTTTAGATATTCTGTTTTATATTTTTAACATTTGCATTTTATTTATGAATGCTGGGATTACCTTGCCGACTAGGGTCCACATCCTCAGGCACTGAAGACTGTCATTTGTTTCATTTTGCAAGTTTTGACCCCTGGTGAATGAAGCATTGGGTTAACGCTAGAGAGAGAGACCTTTCGTTCTTTGATATTCGTTCTCTAGACCATTAAATCTACTTTTCAATTCTACTCCAGTAAGCAGAACGATGCTTTTTTATTTTTTTTAATTTTTTTTTACTTTTTTAACTTGGTGATTATATTTCTTTTTTTTTATGTGTGGGAGGGAGGTCCGTAACGGAGACCTAGACTGTAAAACCTGTTTCTAACCGGTATCAATGTCCAGTTTTAATGTCGACATAGCAAAGGGTTAGTTCTCTGTGGTTGCACCAATAGGTCAATATTTATTTCATCTTTTATGGCATTTTTTTTTGTCTCCTACAAAAGTTCAAGGGGTCTCGACATGGAGGATATGTTTAAGTATCTAACCTCAAGTTCTATTATGAGATGAATTATTCGAGAGTAATGAAACATCTTGCTTTGTAATTTTTAATTTCTTGGGCCTCTTTTTATTTTTGCTTTACTCTTTTATGTACTACTAGTTATGGTAGCTTACTATATAAATTTTTGGTAACCGATTCACTTCAGATAAGAAATGCATTAGTAGCGCTGTTTATCTTTCCTTTATTTCCGTAAAATACCCTGTCCAGACTGTTATTATTGTCGCCGCTGTTATTTTTGAACAAATACTAAAAAGAAATGGGACAGTGCCTCCTGTCAGTTTGACTTGAAATAATCCGTTTCGACTCACTGTACGAACCTGGCATTTCGTTACCTCACGTTCAGTATAGAAGCTTTCTTTCTGCTGTAAAATGATGTATACAAACTGCTGTTCCTTCTAAATTAGATCACTTCCCTATCTTTTTTTCCTTCCCTTCTCCCAACACCTTACGGTAAGTAGATGTACTAGTGTCTTAATAATACACTGACCTCCGTCGCCATAAAAGAAGATAATGTTACATGTTAAAGGTGCGAATGGATACGTGTCATTGGTCAGAGTAGAGCTGTGAGAAAATGGCAGCTGTGACGAAAATTAACATCCTGAGGGGGAACAAGGCCATTAAAGAGTAACCTACGAAATAAAAAACTAATTCGAAGAATGTCACAAGTGGGGTTTCATCCGGTGTCTCAATCCTTCCATGCTTATAACTTCACAACGGAAATGGATGAACGGGAAAGGCTAAACTCACAAATGACATGAAAATCACCTCAAAGTTTAATGATTCGTTAGCTGCAAATACTGTGACATCGTAACCCAGGTTGATAAAGACTTAGCAAGTTACTGAATTGTTGTAAAGCTAACCGTTAGAGTTACAATTAAACTTCGTTGCTCAGAGATATCCGCAGATGCTAAAATTACTGCAGTGATAACATTAACAACAACAGCGATAATAATAAAAGGATGGAGGCTAAGGAAAAGACCTTAAAGAGTGACTGACGGTCACTGAATTATGAGTTAAGCAGAGAATTTCTTCAGGCTAGTTTGTTGTTACGTTTATGTATTATGCGTCAGTGTTCGTGAAACTTTTACCAAAAAATATTCTTTACGAGTGGCAAAGAGAGATTGAATATTGGGAGAGATATGAAGGCAACTTGTGGGAAGACGAGACATTTTCAAGGTTGGAGTTTGGGGTTTCCAGACGTGATAAGTTCACTAGCAAAACATTTGACATTGAAGGCTTTATATATATATTACATGGTATATATATATATATATATATATATATATAGATATATATATAATGTATATATATACATATATTATATATATATATATATATACATACATACATACATATACATCTACATTATACAATACATACATAAGTATATATATATGTATATATATATATATATATCATATATATATATATATATATTATATATATATATGTATATATATATATATTATTATATATATATATATATATATTATATATATATGTGTGTGTGTGTGTGTG
>NC_061107.1:124259278-124269278 GCF_015104395.2 Macrobrachium nipponense
TGATAATTTCAGACGGAGCCAATGGCCGACAAATTGATCTGAGTTGTTAGTTGTTTGAAATAAGGGTTAATTCCTATAAATATTAATCTTTAAAGCTCAAATTAATAACAACAAATATGACTTGAGAAAAATGATAAGCTCTGCTACGAGTAACATTTACAAGTGGCTCTTACTGGATTATTCCTGTTTGGAATAATGCCAAGCGGAAGGACAAACAGCCAAGCTGAAATGAGTTCATGACAAAATGATGGAATAATCCTTCTTCGATGAGTATTATTCTGTTATTTACTATTCAATGAGGACGAAAGATTTTTATTTCCTAATCTAAATAATGTTGATTCAATCCTAAATAAACGCAAATCAGTCATTTGCTATTTCTTTCCTATAAAAAAACACACACAAAAAAACAAAAACAAGCACAAGACGTATCAGCATCACCTCTAAAAGAAACTATGATCAGTGAATAAGAGAGAGAAGAAGGAAAAGAGGAAGCAGAAGCATATGAGGCAGCTGTGCCAGTTCACGTCGGTCTAACAAACAACGGAACCTCAAAAGCTACGTCGGTTCAAGGCTACTCCACACTGGGTGATCAGCGCACTTCCGATCTTGCCTAACTCTTGCGGAAGACTTTACAATACCGGCAGACGTGTTGCATATCACGAGTAACAAACTAGAAAATAATATACTTCCTCTACGTCTTTCATAGCATTAGAAGTGGACCAACAAGAGGTCAAGCTGAGGGTTTCTTCTCAACGCACGTTCTCTCACAAACACAGACACAAACGCGCGCGCACGCACGCACACATATATATGTCATTTTTGAAGAGAAATGGTTTGGTCATTACTCTGGAAAGAATGCAAGAGAAAATTCTTCTTTAGTATTGTTATTGTTGTTTATTTACATTCCCTTCTATCATGCCACTCTTTTCCTCATCAGATCATTTTAAAGTTATATCAAAGACGACTTTATAGTTCTAGAAATGTTATTGATTCTCATTTTACTATTATTGATGATATCTTACGTCTCATTCCAACTCTAGATAAAATAAGAATGAGTAAGAATTCTGATAACTTTGCGCAGATTTTAACGAATTTATCATTGAGTACTAGGGCAAATCAACCCTTCTCCGTTATATTATAGAATATCAGAAACACACACACAAGCACATATAAATATGTAAGTATGTATATATATATATATATATATATATATATATATATATATACATATATATATATATATATATATATATATATATATATATATATATATATGCTAAAAAATCACTGTAGATGCACGTGACTTCATAAATAATCGAATACCACAGGAAAATATTAGTCAGAAATCCAAGCGCTTTCGTCTTTACTCGGACATCGTCAAGGAGTTAATGAAGTACAATTGGAGATAAAGGTCTCAGGTACAAAACAAAATCAAGAATACCAGATGGTTAATTGTCCAAAGGGTAAAAATTAAGAGATAATCCAGGATTATCGGATATCACACGGCCACAAACCTAACTGAAACCACAAAGTATCTTTACAGTCCAAAACATGTAAAAACTGAATATATTAATTTTGTTGCTTATATTTATCTACAACTTTGTTCATAATGAAAGCATCAAGACTTAAATTTAGAACATTTCTATTATTTGACTTAATGAAACAAAATTCAATGATATTCCTTTTAACTGTGTCATTACATGGGACTAAGGCTCTTGCTTGACTCCAGTTAATAGGATGGTCTAAACCTCTCATATGTACGAATAATGCATTTGATATTTGCCCAGTTCTCACAGAATATTGATGTTGCTTGAGACGTTGTGAAAGAGATTTACCGGCCTGTCCGTAATAGACTTTATCACACTTTTTTCACTCATTCCTGATGCAGCATCAGTCATGCCACCTATCAATCTTGGTACATCAAAGGTACGCCTTTCTTCTTTTGCTGAAAATATTTGAAAACATTGTAGACGACATCCTCCAGAGGTGGGCGGACTGACTCTCCGTTGACTTGTAGGGCTCGGTTATTAATATTATTTTTATTGTTCAGTAGATGAAACCTATTCATATGGAACAATAGTCTAGGATTTTTAAGGCCAAAACATCATCAAATCGGACATAATTGGTACAAAAGATTTCTTTTGTTTTTTCGGATAGAATGATGTGTCTAACATTCTAGAAAAAAAGTCCCAGCAGGGGAAAATCCGGGAACTTGGGCAAAGCTAATGTTTTCTCTAGCCACTGTCAAGTATGCTTACAACTACTGACTGTATCTTTGGTTGCCTATTATATATATTATTAGCGGTGCCAAAGCAGTTTTTTCCCTTTGTAATGACACACTATATGCAAAATTTATTGTACATACTCTTTCCCGCTTAAAATGTCTATTTTTTAATTCATTTTCGCGATTACAATAACAAAATGCAGGCAAAGAAAGAAAAATCTGTAGGGCTTGTATATACAAAATGCTGTATTAAAGTTCTGAAAAAAATAAATTTCTACCTTTTATAAAAAAAATAATTAATGCTTTCAATACATCTAAACTGATATTAGCACTGAATTAAATGTATTTTGATAAATTCAGTAAGATGAAAAATATTTTATTAAACAACAATTATGTTAGCAGTAAACACATCCTAACATTTTACAGTACAATTCCACAGCTTGTACAAATATCTGTGTTTTGATGAAGTAAAACGTAGTTTCATATTACTTTACTAGAAATAAACTAGATACTAAAAAATTCTGACCATCAAAAGATACATCTTAATAATTGGTGATCCAAACACAAGAGGGTCACTCATTAATCTATAAATGATTTACGTATATTGCTTTTCAGTATGCTAGGCACAAATTTACATTTTATGTATGTTGGTCCTGTAAAAAAAAGCATTTACAGCAAAGGGATACTGAAAGTTGTTTTATGTTTATCAGAAATAGAGAAAATATTGCAATGTAAGAACAAGAAAAGTCTCTTTCATCCACACAGATTAGAATAAAAAAAAGTTAGAATGACAGTATGACTGACATCTGTGACTTTTCCTTTTACATAGTACATTCATCACTGTCATCTATGTCATCATCTTCACAAATGTCACATAAGGAGTTGGAGCATCCTGACCCACGACACTGGCCACATACTTGGGAACATTCAAGGTTTTTTTTTTACGGCAACAGCATTTATTTGACCCACAATCTGTCATACAGTTACATCTGATAATAGACAACAGCGATGCTGGGGCAGGTGTATATCTGTCATTTCTGGAAGAAAGCTCCCTTTATCTAAACACCAACCCCAGTCTTTGGCATTAAGGGAGGAGACACCTTTCCACAGCTGGACTTGGAAATATACTCTCATGCTATGGAATTTAGCTGATGCAGAAGTTGGTGGCAAACTCTGACACATAAGGTGGGAGCTTTTCACTGATACTTTCTCACAGAATCTCTTATACCTTAGGTTGTTCAGGCTATCAGTGGCTTCACCATTGCATAAACTAACTAAAGCTTTTTCTCCTGCTGATATGATTTCATCAACAGATTTTCCTGCTGCAGTGAATATTTCAGCCTGTCTACGGACTTCTTAGTGTTTTGCATATTTCTTCAGTGAGGCATTCTTGCCAATACCATATATGTGTGATGTAGTATCGCAACCGAGGAATGCATGTATATAAAGAATGTCCCTGCACACTGACTCACCAAGTACTTGCTTCACTTTCTTAATATTCCACAATCTTGGTTTCAATTCTGATTCATTCATAATGAATATGTTGTGGATATTTAGATCAGCATAGTAACACAACAAGACTAACAAGTCTGTATCATTTCCTATCAAGTGACATACGTATATGTACAACGCCCGATAGTTTAATGACTTTTAAGACTTTTCGTGTTTGAAATTTTATACATTAACAAATCTTCATCAGTAACATTTTTTAGTCTGCTCATTGTATGATATAAATTTACACATACATATGGTTATATAATTTAGTGAGAAATCATTACCAGAGTAATATGACCAGTTGGGCATCAAAATGAAATTCGACGAAAACATGTACCGAAGCCAATTTTGTTTTATTCCTATGATGTGAGTGACACTAGCAGAAACATACAGACCTTTTGAGGGCAAGTGAAGTACAGAAAAGGGAACTGCTATAGTAAGGTCTTCTCGCTTTACTTTCAAGGAGTAAACAAAAGACTGGGTCTAAATTTGTGGCATTAGAAAATGGAATGACTGAGGTCTGGCAGATGATCACTGAAGACAGTGATAAGCAGTTACAAAGACGGGTGAAACAGTGCGAGTGTTGGCATTAGTAAAAAGAGAAAAGATGGACCTCAAAACAAAAAGAGCAGAAAAGGTACCTTAGCTGGAGTTCTGCTAAAGCTTGAAAAATGAGAATTTCTTATAGAAATATATTTATTCTGAAAAGCTTGAGAGAAAGAAGAAGCATGAAGCCTAGGAAGTGCTGAGTTATGACAGGAGCCATAGTAGACGGCCAAAATTTCCAAAAGCGACAGAGGTTGGTATAACAACTCAGTGATACATGGCCTCCTTAAGAAGGCCATATTAATGAACTCCTCTTGTAAAGTGATGATAAACCAGTCTTTCAAAAGGGTGCAGGTTAAAATGACAGCCCAGGAAATGCATTAAAATTGACTGGCGTGAAACACTGATGAAACCTGACAAGTCCTCTAATTTGTGGCATCTAGGGAGTGGAAGCGGCGTGCATGCAAGAGGCTTCAGGAACAATTTCCAATAAACTGTAGTCTGAGCAGAAGGTGGCAGAAGATGGAGTTGAAGCAAATGTAGATTGGAAGTGAGGTCGTACCGTTTTATACCATTCCATCAGGAAACCTTTCATTCCACTTTGTCAAGAAGGCAGTGTGAAAAAGGGACTACTGTCTTCATAAGATTACACCCAGATTCTAAGAGGTTGACGTTGATAGAACCGTGATGTGATCCATCCAAAAAATATTACTATTAACTTTTAAACCCAAAATACTCACAGATATGAGGGCTCCAGTTTATAAGTTATGAAATAATATCATGACCATACAAGGAGCAAGAGAAAAAAAAGTAGGAAGGAAGCCGATATTAAATTTTGTCGTCTATATTTGCAACACTTGCAAGGCATCATACAAGGTTAAGGTTGAAAATGAAGTCTCAAGGGGATGGATAAGAAAACTATTATTTCTTAACCAGAAACTATTCACTTGAAATTGGTTAGGTCAGGAGGGGATTCTAATAATGTTATTAATGAAAAGAAGGGTAGCGAGAGAAAAAGATTAGTGAGCGATCACTAACAGAGGTAGGAAAAAGGATAGATGTACCAGTGTTAACTACAACATAGATAGAGCCTTTAAATTAGGACAAAAATATTGAGACCGCTGGCATAAGTGTCCCCACGGTTCTCTATAATAGGTGATTAGTCATATTTAAGGATAGATCTCAAAATGACCTTACCTCTCGGACGGAATATGATCATACAGAAGCCTTTGGGTTTCTAAACAATTTATATAGCGAGCAGTCAATGGAATTTCAACGATTAATCCTTAGTAGACGTGAGAGCATTCAGGCAATAGTACAAGTCATTCTTTTTAGAGTAACTGTACTAGTGTGGCTATACTACTGGGCCTGTACTCTTGTGCTTACAATAATGCATCATGATAAGGTGATGATAAAGTAATGTATTATTGTAGTAGCATGCATGTTAAAGTGACAAGGACAGTGAAATAGCAAGATGGCTCAAAAGCTCTTCTTTTTCAGAGACTTGAGAACTCTGTAACGAGGCACTTGGTTAGTGAGAAACCGAGTAACAGGGCTGTCTACGAGGGAGTCATATGGGGATAAATTATAAGGAGACAAGAAGCCTTACAACAAACTTGGAAGGTAAATTTTCAGAACTGCTCAAGGCTTGGGTTTAAGAATTGAGAAAGCTTTTATGGCAAAAAATAAATCATACATTTAACTTCATTGCTAAATGAGTCTTTGTCTCATGAAGCTTTAAAACGACTGCGCAACATAACCAGTAAGCTACTCTATTTTAAAAATAAAAAATACACAAGTCATCAAAGTGAGCTTTGTCAAAGGAACAAGGAAAATAACAGACAAACTGTAAAGATGAATGAAACAAAATACGTGAAAGAGATAAATAGTTGTTGCAGAAAAAAAAGACAAATCTAGAGCAGCTTGTCATGTAATGCAGAACTTTTTGGGTAGTAGTATTTGGCAAAGATCATTGAGGATCAGGAAAGCTGAGAGCCTTCATCTAACACTGGATCATTCTTGGGAGACTTCAGCCACTCAGTGTGCCATACATTTAAAAGTTCAACATGCGCATCCCAAGTACGTCAGTCCCTAGATTGCGAGGCCACTTGGCATTGAGATTTAGCTAATAAAAAAAGTGGTTCAATTGAGAGAGCTATGAGGAGAGCGGAAGAAAATAAGGGAAACTGTAGTTGAGATACATGACACAGAATCAGACCCAATTTAGGACACATGGCACATAGCATAAAATTGCCGTGATTCAGGTCCATATTCTTTTGACAAGTGTTATCACGCTCACTTAGGCACAGAGTTCAACATTACTGATTTAAAACAGAGACAAGTTAGAAGATTATGGTAGGAGACTTGACAATGAGCTGTAGAAATTATAACAGGTTCTGTTTATTGCAGGTTGGGATTATTTATGGAGAAGTTAGAGGAAAGGCTTCAAATAAGAGCAACATATAGTGAAATCAGTAATGATGAGCTCTGTACCTGTGTGAGCGTGACAACACCTGTCAAAAGAATATGAACCTGAATCCCCCAACAATTTGATGCTATGTGCCATGTGTCCTAAACTGGGTCTGAGGCTATGCCATGTGTCTCAAGTACAGTTTTTCTTATGTTCTACTACTCTCCTCAGTGCCCTTTCAACTATGCCACTTTTTTACTACAAGCCTCAATGCCAAGTGTCCTCGCAATCTAGGAACTAACGTACTTAGGATGTGTAACTTTAAAATTTTATATGTATGCCACACTGATTGACTGAAGTCTCCCGTGAATGATCCAGTTAGATATATCACACAAAGAACTATGAAAATAACGTAGTTGTAGAGATATTGCCATGGAAATTACGCGAGTGAAAGAATTTGGAGGTATGACTGGCAAAAAAAAAAGAGAGAAAAAAAAAAAAACCAAATCCAGCCGTGAAAAAGTAACAAAGGTCTTTGCAAAGACATCCAGTGTTGCTACGGTTGATAAGGCTTGATAACTCCATTCCGAAGGTACCTATTAGTTCTTCAAGTTTAATATATTATATAGTATATATATATATATATATATATATATATATATATATATATATATATATATATATATATATATACACATAAGCTAACAATTCAGACTACACGAAAAGTGAGCGTTACCTGTTAGACAAAAGAATGCAGTGTTTGAGTTATTTAAACACCATAATGGCTTAGTTATTTTTGCACTTTGCTTGTTTCTTTGATTATGTAAGAAGTTCTGAAATCATAAGGTTCTATGCAGATTCGCATTATCTTACAGGGATATTCATTCACTTTTCGTCTGACACAAATCTGAAAGATCAAGCATTAATTCATGGCTTATGACCATGTTCATGTATATAGTACTGCACTTCCTTTACGCATTGGGTTTTATCCACACATGAAAGTTATTTCCAAGCTTAAGTGAAATTCTGTTTCTAAATGAAACTTGCGTTTCACGTTATTTAGTATAGTGCTTATATTGTTTGTTCATTTAACGCAATTTCCCTTTTACGATAGTGATAATGATAAAAGTAATTAGATTGTATTTTAATGCAGTGCATATATAAAATTTAAGTAGTTGTGTTAAACCCGATCGCATGGTCGAACCTCCATTGACATAATCTACTGGTATTTCGTTTGTTAATCCTAGATAATTCTTAAAAGAAACAGCTATGCCTGTTAAATGTACAAATGTATAGGTGCGTGGCACAACGTACGATCATCACAAATCGACGGACGATAAAAACTGTTTCCAGATTAATCTGGAGATATCTTCGTTTGTCAACGCATTCCGTCGTGGAATGTGAAAGTCGTGAGTGCGCTTGGTAGGGATGAGAGCTGTAACAGGATGGAAAGGAGGGAGGGAGGAAGGGAGGCAACATTTCCTCACAGACGGTTTCTCCCTCAGCGTTCTTGAGGAAGTCACGACTGACTGCGCAGGCAACTACTTTTATCAATTGCCTTCGAACTCCTTGTCGTCACTGATCGTAGTTTTTTCTTGTATCAGGCAGTCTCTTTTTCTCTCCCTCGCCGCTGTGTGTGTATGTCTAGATGAAAGCATGGCACACTCTCTAGGCATTATATAAGATTTTCACATAGTATGTTAATCACTAAGACAAGCAGAAACTTCTTTTTTTCTTCTGCCTCATTCTTGCGATGCATGACTTCTGAGTCAAAAGTGGATATTTGAATCCAAAAAGAAAATAAACAATTATAAAAGGTTTTGTTCTGACGAAAGGCAGCGTTATTGACTACCCACTAATATATACGTTAACAGTTCACGCAGACGAACCCGTCTAGCTGGCAGTACAATGAATTTGCTGTATTTATTTTTTTTCAAGGTTTACTTTTTATGTCTGCATCTGCAGGCGCAGACGCGTCTCGACAGACTTCATAAAGCGCAAAGGATGAAATATTTTAATTAAAACCGGTTCGATTCCCTCTGTTTTTTCATGATTCTTGTGAATTGACTTTGATTGTTTATAGCAGATAAAAAGCTGCAAGATTCAAGTCCTAACAGTGTTATTCTTCCCTTTGACACCAGATCGTCAACGAATACTTTAAGACTCCATTGACAATAAATTTAACGTTATCTTACACCTCTGGTGGAAGTTTGTGTCCACTGTAATAATGATTTGATGGTTTCTGCTCATTCAGTCAATTCCGCATTTGTAAGAGCTTATCAGTTTAGTATGACGTAAGTGTCACAGGTTTAAGAGAGGTTAAAACCCAGAACTGTCAAAGTCTTAGCTAGATCCATGAAATTATCACCCTCAAAATTATCTAAACAGATATTTCAGAATGCATTTACATTCTTGCTTCTCATCGAAGGAGTGTAAACCTGGAAAAGTATTAGTGATTTTCTTTCTATATACTATGGAGGATACTCTTGTCATACATTTGCACGTATCTTTTTCCATCTAAGTATAAATTTAGTCTAGCCATTTAAAATATAAAGGATCATACACATGCAAACATGGCAATAAGAAGTTATGTCATACAAATGCAAATGATAACCCAAAGACTTTCACTACTGACATGTCCGTACCTTTATCGTTGTGGCTCATTCATTTTATGGTTTGTTGCTCATGAGCACATAGGCGCATCTTCATATTGCTTATACTCCAAAACGGTGTGATGCTTTGAGATGCTGCTTACTTCAGTTTAAAAAAACGCATCAATAAAAGGAATCCTTTTTTTAATAATTTTGTATGTTGAAAGAAATCTACTCTTCTTTGGATTGTGGACTAGAAAATGAAAAACATATCGAGGTTTTTGATATTTGTCTATCTTTTTTCTCAATTAAATGCAGCATGAATATTACATATGCTACAATTTTTCATGGCTATCACCATTACTGTCATTTGTTGAGTCTACATACATACATAAATACATTCATACATATACATATATATATATATATATATATAGTATATTATATAATATATATATATATATATACATACACACACACATATATATATATATATATATTATTATATATATATATATATATATATATATGATATATCATATATATGTATATGTGTATACACAGGTTATATATATATATACGTACATATTTGCTGAATATAATTTCTCTTCAGTTTACTTCCGAGGTAGAGCGAATTGTTCATTGGAGAATATTTATAGCCTAATGTTTGTGATTGTAACAAAGATTAATATATATATATATATATATATATATATATATATATATATATATATA